>NW_028261391.1:24822017-24975298 GCF_051295495.1 Thamnophis sirtalis
CCCTAAACCTAACCCTAAACCTAACCCTAACCCTAAACCTAAACCTAAACCTAAACCTAAACCTAAACCTAAACCTAACCCTAAACCTAACCCTAAACCTAACCCTAAACCTAACCCTAACCCTAACCCTAAACCTAAACCTAAACCTAACCCTAAACCTAACCCTAAACCTAAACCTAACCCTAAACCTAACCCTAAACCTAACCCTAAACCTAACCCTAAACCTAACCCTAAACCTAACCCTAAACCTAACCCGTGGTTTCGTCGGTGCGCTTTTGTCGAGCACGCATTTGTCGGGTCACGAATGTTAATATTATTTCCAGAGGTCAAAATGCCAATCAAGTAGTTCCCATAATAAACAAATATGTTCCACAATAAGAATGATGTGTCTTTTTTCCTCCTGTGCCTAAATTAAATTTTTCTAGTGATAATGTTGATAGTGACAGTGACAATTTTCCTAGAAAATTATTGGCAGATCCTTGTTTGACTCAGACATCCACTGAGTATCTTTCATTATCATGTAGTCAAACATAGTTTTTGTTATAATACTGATTAGATCAGGATCATTCTAAGTTCAAGGTTTCCCACATTAGATAGTTTTGCAATAACGTACTCTGGGCAGTTCTCTGCATTTAAGAGACTGAAGATAATGTTTCTGAAACATGCACTTAACATAATGATTGTTTGGTCTAGTGTTCAGTCAGTGAAACAGTGAGTGATATCAGTGGAATGCAAACTTGTCCTTGTAATGAATCCAACCTCATTGCTTGTTGCATTTTTGCCTGAAGAGAAGACTATGGAAACCATGGCGATCTGTTAGTCACCCTTTCAGACAACTCCGCAGAGGTGCTTCCAAATTTCAGGATATGATTGTGTAGTTTGACAAATCTATAGATAGTGATTGTGGTACTTGAAACATGTTCATTGTCTTGGAAAAAATGTGAAAAATCTGCTTCAATACAAAAGGACAAGCTGTTCTGTTCCATCCCATTTCCTGCATGCTGCTTCACCAACTTTATAAGAAAAAAAGTGCTGAATTGTAATAAATCACTGGATTTATTTTTGGACAATTGGCCTTTACTTTCCTCACTCTCCTTTTTGATTGCTGATGGCTATAGATAACATCCCCTCAAGCAATTCAGCTGCCATAGGAATATTGTCAATTATTGTTCTAAGTAGCCTGCAGCCGCTGTCTACGTAAAGAAAAAAAAAACCCATCCCAATCAGTTGTGTTTCATTTTCTCCAATTAATAGTCTGGTGACATAAACTAAGCATTTGAATGCTGGACTTCTTGCTTCTTGAACATTTTTTTCCAATTCTAGCAAATCACCTTACTGTTACACATAATCAGTGGAAAAACATAGTCTGAGTTTAATCATTTGGAGTGAAGTTAGGGTGATGATTGCCTCATAATGTTACCTAGAATTAATTTCAGCTTGTGTAAATCAAGGAAATAGATATGATTCTTTGCAGTATGCACATGCCATTTTTGATTTGGACCAGGTCTGATTTCTTTTATCAGCTGAATTTCAGATTCAGAGATTTTAAAAGAGACCAGAGTGCCATCAATCCGGAAAGAGATCAGTGAACTGATTGTGGAACGACTTGCCTCCAGAAGTTGTGGATGCTCCAACACTGGAAGTTTTTAAAAAGAAATTGGATGAGCAGTTGTTTGAAATGCTGTAGGGTTTCCTGCCTGAGTGGGCAGTTGAACTAAGAAGACTTCCAACTCTGGTATTCTGTTATTCTGAGATAGTAGTGTGCTCTTTCTTAAAGACACCATATCTCATCCAGCTTTACTTGAGAATTATTGTTCTAACCCCAAAGTGCTTTTTAAAAGGCAACTGAATAATCTGCTAAGCGAGTGTTTTGCTTCTCACTCAAGAAGCTTCTTGAGAACTAAAGAAACTTCTTGGAAGAGAAGTGAAACATTTTCACAAGGTGGCACAGTGATTAGAATGCAGTACCGCAGGATACTTTAGCTGACTGCTAGCTGCAGTTCGGCAGTTCAAATCTTACCGGCTCGAGGTTGACTCAGTCTGCCATCCTTCTGAAGTGGATAAAATGAGGACCCAGATTGTTGGGGGTAATATGCTAACTCTGTGAACCACTTGGGGAGGGATGTAAAAGCACTGTGAAGTGGTATATAAGTTTAAGTGCTATTGCTATTGCTAAAAACTAAGAATGTCCAGTTGCATTTTGAAAAGCACCTGTGGGACAACCATGATTGAGAATCTCCATAGATATTAGCCCTGTCTCTAACTTAACCTTTTTGGTTATGAGTCATCACTTGACAAATTATTCAGGTACTTTTCAGTTGGAATTCCAAATTGAGCATGAGAAAGAAAAAAAAAACATTGTTGCTCTGGAAGACAATCCACCTTGGAAATTGAATGATGAGACTGAGTTCTTCTTTGTTCTATTAGACTTCCCAGTGGCCCTCATTATCAACAATAATGGTATATTATGGGCTGCTAACCAAAATGCTAAAATACTTCTGAATATCACTGCTCTAATCCCTTGCCTTGATGAATTGGATCTGTGATGTTTCAGTTTTTCAAACTTTTATTTAATAATTTTAGAGATAGGAACTCCTATTCTGCAGGATCAGATGGCACCAGAAATAAGATAAGTGTCCTTATTATTAATATTTATTAGCATAGAGAAGACAGCTTTTAAAAACCTAGTTAATTCAGTTGATGTTTGGGGAGTCAATGATCTATACACTTGGGATTCTGTTTTATGCTTTATTGATATTTTTGTTATTTGATTGAAATACACACACATGCACACATACACATCCTCTATATCATTGATGTATTGTTGTATGTATGTATGTATGTATGTATGTATGTATGTATGTATGTTTGTTTGTATGTATGTATGTATGTATGTATGTGTATATGTGTATGTGTCTGTATATGTGCATGAATTACATATATATGGAGTTGGGTGCATGCATAAATTAAACATACATTATTGTTATACAGCTGTTATAAGCCACATTCACTTCATTGAAGTGGCATAAAAACCCTTGCAATAAATGAAAATAAATCAATAAACAATCTGATGTCTATAAGAACTTGATCTGTAAACAGCTTTTCAATTAGTTTCTTGTGCTTCTGGCTGGCTTTAAACCATAAACAGATCAGCCTGTCAGGATTTACCAGTACAGGGGATGAATCTAGCAGACAGCACTTAAATCCATCAAACCTAGAGCCAGAATTGACCTTTAGAATCCCTGATTATCTGCCAGACATTAAAGGAAGAAATTTTGCACAATTTAATTGGCCAGGCATTGAGGCTCATTGTTGAGTAACCACTTCGCACAGTACAACTGTAAAAGAAAGTAGAGTATTAATATTATATTAAAGACTTCACCTATGTCATCATTTTGCCTGCCCCCAAAATGAAAAGGAGATTAGAGCATCAGGCCGGATATGGTTTTGCATGCCTTGCTCTTTGCTTTTGGTGAACTTCAGATACTTGCTGTTATTTTTGTACTTTAGTAATTTTAGATACATTATGAATGCCTGTGTGACATGTAATTGTGGCCTTGCTGTGATAATTATTCACAACGGAGTAGTAATTACTACAGCAGGTTCTAAGTATAGCATTTTTGTGTGCCTGCTAGAACTTGCCCTTTTTATTATAAAATAAAAATGCCTGAATCCTCACATTTGTCCACTGAAGCAAAACTGCCTTCCCATTTCAGTTGAACTTGTTATGTCTCCACTGAGATATAAAGCAGAAAGATAGTAGTGAATTAGAGTTGTTATCCCCTTTCTCAAAAAGATGCATTCTTGTATGTATGCAGACACATTGTCAGCATGAAAGATCAGTTCCACACATGAAGGTTCGATTAAACTTATTTATTGCTAAAAGCCTAGGCAAGTAATCTTTTCAACTAACTACTGTGTAACTACCTCATGGCTGCTATTCTGTTGCAATGTTTTCATGGAGGGCTTATTTTCAGGGGACGGCTTATTTTAGCGCATGCACTCAAAAGCCTGATTGGGCTTATTACCTGGGGAAGTCTTATTTTCAGGGAAACAGGGTATATGGCACCTGCTTAGAGTTAGATAAGGGTCAACGGCACTCAAGAGCAGTGGTGAAATTCAAATTTTTTTACTACCAGTTCTGTGGGCATGGCTTGGTGGGTATGGTGTGGCTTGCTGGGCATGGCTTGGTGGGTGTGGCAGGGAAAGGATACTGCAAAATCTCCATTCCCACCCTACTCTGGGGCCAGCCAGAGGTGGCATTTGCCGGTTCTCTGAACTATTTATTAACTATTTATATTCTCTGAATATTTCTTATTATTACTTAAATTAGTCACTGTGTCACTGGATGGTAATATTTAACTTGTACAATGTTCTGTTGTTCTTAGGGCTAAATTTAATTACCTAAGAAATATCTGACATGCCTAATTCTACCTTTGGCATAGGCAAAGTATTTTACTTTCTTGGGCTGCATTTCTATTTTGTATTTGTCTTAGGAAGGTATTACGGGCCATTGCCAGTAATAATACTAGAAGAATCAAGACCATTATTTTATCCTTTTTTCTCCAATAGAGAAGACTAGGGACTGCTTTAGGGTGAAATGAGTATGTTAATCTCTATGGATACTTATTATCATGCTAAACATTAAATAAGATTGGAGCAGATTAATATCTGATGGAAGCCTGCTAGTTCTCCATCTGTTTGGCAACAAAAATGGATATACTGCAGTCTAGCACAGGGAAGGGTGGGAATCTCCACTCAGGCTGGTTTCAGAATACAAGATATTAGTTCAATGGGAAAAATGAGAAACTACAGACAGGTGTAAGGAAGAGCACTGAAAAATCTTGCTATTATTGGATGCTTTTGCCAAATATGTTTCCATTATTTAAAGTCCACGTTCTGCTAGAAAGTCTGTACTGGTCATAAAGTTAGATATTCCAATTAATATGACTTAAAGTCATGTCCTTGATGTTTCTATGTTTACTTCTAATCCTCCCATTCCACCCCAGACTATAAAATGTTACATGCAGTGATTAATGCTTTTTATTTACTGCTTTCGGAACAGCAATGAAAGCATCTAATTTTATTTTCTGATCTTCAGTTCAACAGAGGTTTTCAATAGCAGTTTGAACTAATTGGAAATCTGATGTGTAACATCACGATTTATATTGCTTTTCTTCATCAAGTTAACTTCTGAGGTTTGTTTTAAATACAAAGATAAAATGGAAAGTATCCTGCTATCACTGGCATTTTCTTAAGATGATTCCTTATTAACAAGCCAAACAGAACACACTGACTCTTTCTTTTAAAGGTATGTTCAAAAGACTAAATGTTTCTCATGATTTATCTAAAGTTTTAGACAATTTTCACTGGGTGATGAAGTAAAATGTTCATCAATATATTTCCAATCACTCTTGTCCTTTCTTATTATGAGACAAGTATTATTTCTAAAGTCTTATGAGCCAAAATGAGGAATATACTGCCAACTTTATAAAGTCATCCAAATGAAGGAGAAAAAAATTCATTCCATAAAATACAAGCCTTCCTTCTTTTATTTCTGCCTCTATAGGGAAGCTATAATTTCCAGCTTTAAAAATGGAAACTACTTTATTTCACTAGTGATTCAGATCCCTGTCTTCAACCCATTAAGATTCCACAGAAATACCCTTTAGACATTATTTGGTGGCGAAACATCTGAACAGAGTTTAAATTTAGCTGTGACTCTAGTTCATAGCTTGTCCACAAAGAATTCAAGGTTGAAATGGAAAGAAAGAATTATTATGTTGATTCCCCACCTATACTAAATGTGCACCAGGAATCTGGAACCATTCTATTTGTTTCAGTTACATTCTGCAGAATCAGAAGTAAACTGCAATGATCAGGGAAGGAGGGAGGAAGGAAACAAGGAAACTTGAGATTTGGGATCATTACAACTATTGTAGCCCAAATGTATGACTGAAGATTTGGAATTAAGAAATGTAAGTCAGAGAAGCTAAAAGCATGAAAAAAGGAAATACATCTATATCTGATTTAAGGCTCTTCACTATGTCTCTTCATACCGTTAAGTCTTTGAAACTGTTGTGGTACGCCAGCGGCCTGTGGAGCTGACAGCAGAGTCGGACAGTGAGGAGGTTGGGGAGGAACATGGGGCAGTCCGGGAGTCTGGGGGAAGGCTTGGATGAGGGCTCTGTATCGGAGGCAGAGAGGGGGCCAGGGCCATCTGGTAGTTATGTGCTGCCTTTGGAGCCTCCAGAGTCTGAGAGAAGTGAGGCAGAAGAACAGTGTGAGCCTTTTCCCAGTGTGTGCATGTGCAGAGCTGCCAGAAGGTAAGAACAATTAAGAAAAAAAGGACGACTTGGGAGTAAGGCTTGGAGATGATTGGCCCCTCCCATAAGACATAAAAGAGGAGCAAATGGGTGTGAGCCTTTGCAGGAAGCAACTTCGTTCATCTAGTCAGTTCAAACTCTGAGAAGTCCTGTTTGACTGTGCTATGTTTGGCCTTGCAAAACTAATTGGCTTATTATAAGGGTGCTTATCAACATTACCCTGAAAGACTGTTGTCAACTCGAGCAGACATCTGTCAGAATCTTCACAGACTGTTTGTGAATCCTTATCGGTTGTGAATGACCAAAATTCACAGCTGTCCAAATAAAAGAGGGTTTTTGGGACTAAGATTGTGATTTATGTTCTCTAAAGAAGCCTAGGTAGGAACAGTAATCATTTCTGAGGACATCTGTTCCTGATACTGTTACATACATCATCTTTTTTCTTTTGTAATTTTCACATCACTTTTTAGAGTATCTCATCTGCTCCATCCAAGTAGGACTTTCTTGATCTTCCCTTTTCTCTTAGCCCATCCACTATTCTTCCATAGTATTTAATTTTATTTGCAGTTCCATCTTCATTCAGTGTCTGTATATGGCCAAATCAGTTTAAAGCACATCTCTTGTACCAGTCTCTTACTTTGTATTCATTCCACATTTATCTACCGTCCAGTGATTCTTGACCTTTATTTTTTCTTGCTTTACTATATTCACTTCCTGAGTATACCATTTCCTGTCAAGTTTCACCCAGACCAAAACTTGAACTAGAAAGACTGCAGACAATGATATAGATCTTTATAAGGTGGTTTTATTGCAGATACTAGAATAAACCATTAATAACGAAGAAAAGTAACAGCTTCAAACTATAAGATACAGTCTCTACACCTTTATGGTAGTGCTGTTCAAAAGGCAAATTGAGAAATGCTCTCATCTATTTTAATTTCTATATTTTTCACCAACTGTAATCTCTGTATGATCTTCAAATAGAACCCTAGGTAGAGCAGAATGGCAATAATCAAAACAAGAGTTGATCCATATTATTCAAGACCTCCTGATCTAGAAATAGTTATTACTGATGGTTTAAGGGTTTTACATGTCACCCTGGTTTTTCCAAGTGATATGTCAAGGTTCTGGCTTGATGTCTTACAGGTGTAGAGATCTGGAAATAGAAGAAAAGGCTCATAATTAACTCCCATAAGAACAAGTAGCTGTGGATTGTTGAGACATTGGATCCAGAAATTTCTCTTTTTAAAATTCTAAATCAAAGACCTCAATGTGCATTGTGGAGCTAGGCTTTTGTTCAAACAACAAATAGCATCCATATATTAAGGTAAAGATAAAGGTTCCCCTTGCACATATGTGCTAGTTGTTCCCGACTCTAGGGGTCAGTGCTCATCTCTGTTTCAAAGCTGAAGAGCCAGCACTGTCCAAAGACATCTCCCTGGTCATGTGGCTGGCATGACTAAATGCCAAAGGCGCACGGAATGCTGTTACCTTCCCACCAAAGGTGGTTCCTATTTTTCTTCTTGCATTTTTACATGCTTTAGAACTGCTAGGTTGGCAGAAGCTGGGAAAAGTAACAGGAGCTCACACCTTTATGCAACACTATGGATTTGAACCACCGAACTGCTGACCTTTCTGATCAACAAGCTCAGCGTCTTAGCCATTGAGCCATCACACACCCCTTCATAATGTCTGAAAGGTGTAGAGATATGTAAAACAATTACCATAAATAAAATAAAATTTAAAAGTAAGATAAAGACCCTTCTATCACCAGATGCCTACTGGTCTTTGAGCTGGATTTGGGAGACCTCCAAATAATGAATCTGTTAACTTTGGAACATCATAATTAAATAACAGATAAAACTAAGTTAAAATATGACGTCTTAGCTGACTTTTATTTAGATTCCAAATTTATCCCACCTTGACCAGTTTCATCCTGAGTTTTTTTCTCATTCAGATCCTCAGTGCAGGATTGCTATTTTCAATTGATCATCATCAGGATTTTGATAATACCTGACATTTTGATGCAGGTGAGTTCCTTGAGTAGTTTCATGTCCTGTTAAATAAAAGCAGCATCCAACTTTCTTCTATATTAGCAGCAATTAATACTGGAGGACAGAAGACAATCTCTGCAACAGAGTTCTCTACACTCACAAGACCAAGAGGTGGTCCAAAAGTTTGCCAAGACTACAAGTATCAAGAGCAGCTGTGAGATCAAATAGAAACACATGTTTAGAGGCTTAGTTTCCAGCTGTTGCTCATGAATTCCAGGTCAGGCAAGATGAGCAGAGACCCAAACTTTGAAATGAAGAAGCTGAAATTTCTTTATAAGTTTGTGGTAGCCAGCCATCTTACAGATGTGGTATTAAATAATATGTTGGACTTTGTGGAACCTAATTGGCTGCAATTAAGATGCATCTCCTGAATATGAGTAAAATTTTCAATATGCCGCTTCAGTTACTGAAGAGACACTTTTGGCATGCTGAATAATTAGCCATATACAGAATCGTTTCCAATCTGGCTTTAGCTAAGAAATAAACATCTGTTCAACATCTGTTAAAAGTAAAAAAAATACTTTGGAGATCTGAAAAATTAGGGAAATTGCTAGTATGTGATAATCAAAAATCAACTGGTGAATCAGCGTAATGTAGGTTTTCATAGCCTTGTATTTATTGATTGATTTAAAGAAAAGGAGGAAAATGTTAGGCTGGAGTTTACCACGTAAACATAAGCACAGCTGTTCCATAGAGCCTGAAGTTTAGACAAAATCTCAGCCATGCCATCTGCCAGCTTACAATGCTATATTTCTGAAGCTGTGTTATCTTCATCCAAGGTAACAGATTCTGATACTCTATTTTAGAATGATGAATGCAGTTTACTTTCTACCATAGCATGCACACTTACCAATGCACACCACCATCCATATTTGATTGATTCTAGCCCAGGGACCAGAAATCTATTATTTCTCCCACATTTTTGACAAGCTGAAAAATTGGACTTAATTCTTGTCACTTGACTATGACATTCAAAACATTTCCTTTTGATATTTTTTCTCTTATCAGAATTATAATTGTACTAAATTTAACTTTCTGGTTATTGTGCAAGTTTACATTTCAACTCTATTTGTTTTACATATGGCTGAATGAGAGCTTAATGTAATCTTATGGTAGATACTTTAACATAAGGGCCAACAGTGCTACATTTGATGCTAGACTTGACACCATTGCTAATATAGATTTTCATTGTGTCCAAAGGTGATTGGAGCTAGTGGAAATGGGGGTGCTGAAGAATTTTTTCTTGTCGATTTAGGTTAATGTGTTCCATTACCAAAAGTAAATCAGAGTCCAAGGCAAAGTATTGCTCAAAGTTCCAATTTATTAAGAGAGCCATGAATCTGAAAGCTTCCTGGTTTTCCCCACCTAGTTGCAAGTTCAAGATTTTGCCCTCACACCCACAAGTCCATCACATAGTTTAATCTCCCACTGCCATGCTGGCAGTTCCACCCATCCAATTCCGGTCAGTCGCAGCGGTGCAAACAAAAGATGACCTTGGCTTTCTAGAAAGAATTTTGTTATGGCTACATCTCATCTAATTCCATACAATCCCCCCTCCCATTTTCCCATAATAGGAAATGCATAGTAGAATAATAGAAAGTGTGGCAGGCCTGAGATCCACAAGAAAATATGGCTGCAGGTCTGACAGTTTCTTTTGAAGGTAGTTGTCCTGGAATTCATGGGAAGAGTGATGTGGCAGGCTACTTCCATACTTTGATAAAGCTGTTGGGTGAGTCTGAACCTCATCCAGCACCGCTGAGTTTTCTAGGGGAAAAATAATAACTGGTTCTTGTGAACCAGACCAAACCACTTAGATATCTAACATTCCTACTTTACAATTATCTTTTCATTTTCAGATTTTCTCCCTTTGCAAATCTATTTGCAAAGACTGTGCAAAGTGTTTTCATTCAGTGAGCCTTCGAATGAAGCAGATACTCACACTGGAATGGCAACTTGTTTTGATGCAGCTCATAAGATCAGGCGGTTTTGAAGCGCTTTACATTCTTCAAAAGTGCTTTACAGATTCAGTAGATTTCCTGCTTCTTCTGTAGCCTCTACAAACAATATTCAATATTGCAATCATACTTCTATATAAGGCGAATACTGAAGGAATTGTTGAATGTTACATTGGTACCTCTGACATTGACATGAGTAGCTGGCCGATTATCACCTCATTAAACATCCCCAGTGTGACTGTTCATATAGAAATAGGTTTACTGAAGGTAAAGCCAGGCATGGATTAATATCTTCAATTTGTGACTGAAGATGTTTTTCCTTCCACAGATTCTCTAAATCCCTTAATACTGCTGACAGTTTTATATCCATTTAGAAACACAAGAATGAAGAGAAAATGCTTTAGCATAGGTTGTTGACTGCTGAGGAAATTTACACTACAAGCAAACCAAACTGCAGTACCTCAAAGCAGAAAAAGGTAGATGTTAATAACCAGTTTGTTATCTGCCCCACATATGTTGTCATAGTAAAAAAAAGTACTTTGGGCCGCTACCTCTTTGTAAAAAATACTACAGAATATTTACCACTCATCTAATTTAATATTCTTTATGCAATGGTAGTAGAAGGAACATTCCTTAATATATGTGAAATTGAAAGTAATTTGGGTGCTATTAAAATATTGGCCTCCTAATGAGAAAGAAGGACTCCCTGGAGAAGAGCCTAATGCTGGGAAAGATTGAGGGCAAAAGAAGAAGGGGACGACAGAGAATGGGGTGGCTGGATGGAGTCATCAAAGCAGTAGGCTTGAGTTTAAATGGACTTCAGGGGATGGTAGAGGACAGGAAGGCCTGGAGGAACATTGTCCATTGGGTTGCGATGGATCAGACATGACTTCGCAACTAACAACAAGAACAAAATATTGGCACACAATCTGATTTCCTGTAACCCGTGTAAGAATACCAATAGTATAATATTACTTCTGATTAGGAATATTTCTGGCACCCTGATGAACCCTGATACCTTCTGGATGGCCAAGACCCAAAGCTTTCCCTTTCCTTTGCAATTCAGGATGCAAACATATGTTTAAGTAGATCATGGTTGTGTTTATGCCAGGTAGCTTGCTTATAGTGCCTTTTCTTGTAAATTATGAGTTCAATTGTTCCTCTATTTGGATGTGACTGTAATAAAGTTCTTCTTCAATCACGAAAAAGCAAAACTCTAAAAGAGAAATCATGTATTAAATGGATTTTGAATTTTGCCAGTGTTTTAAAACTGACAGATTATTCTAACTATGCATCTTAAATTCTACAGAGATTGTCCTATGAAATGCACATGGTACCCTGTCTCAATTTTAATCCCAGTTCTGATGAGAGTTTTAGTGAACTAATTTTGCATTTGATTGAAAATAATTTAGAGTGAGAGCTTTCAAAATGAAGCATTAAAAAGTTTAGTTTATTCAACTCTTTAGGAAATTGCTATTTCTTTTCAGTGAATTACGGTAGATATACTCCCAAAAGTTCCTTCTTTAAAAATCACTTTTGGGGTGAGGGGGAAAAGTTGCTTTAGGAATTTCTGAAATCAAGGAATCTGATTGTCACTGACTTTATTATGAGACTCTATTCTGCATTTCTGAAGTATGTATCAGAACCAATCTTGTAACTTTTTAGACTACTATGTTCCAATAAAGCTCTTAGCACCCTGTAACAGCCTTGAAATGCATATTTTGAGATGAAATATATAAAAATAGATTCCAATAGCAAGCTGGCCAGGGAATTCTGTGAGTTGAAATCCACACATCTTAAAGTTGCTATGGTGTAAAAATGCAACCATAGAGGTTAAAGGGAGGAATTTCCCGAGTCCAATTGATCTCCACCTTGGAATTTTGCCTATTTAGAGAACTCCCTTCTCCAAAGCAATACACAGAAATAAATACCAGATGTCTTGAGTAGAAATTTTTCTTTCTAATACCTGAAGTTTTTTTGCTTTTAGCCATTGGTTGTGATTCAGTGGGAACAAACCATTGTGACTTGCAAAGAAATCACATCAGTGTGTGGGAACAAAAGAGAGGAAGGAAAAGGGAAAAGTCATTTGGATCTTTGCTGCTTCATATTTTTTTTGATGGAAAATTCACAGCTTATTGCATACTTGATATGAACCACTGTCTTAAAAAAAAATAAAGTAGGTATTTAAATTTAAATCTTTTGATTTAAAGTTCTTAATAAATGGCAGAGTGTAGACATAAAACACCTATAAATGGTACTACTGTGCAGATTGTTTCACTTACCTCTATGCAAGGGCACACTTATTCTATGGTGCAGGGTATACACATTCTGCTAAACTGAGTTCCAGATTTCCACTGCAAAATTAGCAGGCATAGTTTGTACCTTTTGATATGTCTAGCAAGAGACATAGGATGTTGATTCAGAGAAAATTCAAAATTAAAGGGAAATTATATCTTTGTTTTGACCAGTGCATTGCATTAGTTACATACAAAGATTATCTCAGATTACATATTTTATGGAGTTGGATTTATGGAGCAGATGGATAGAGCTCTGAGAGAAAAGCTTCCATCCTGTTAGACAGTAGCAGTAAAATAACTATAATCCTTTCCCTCATCCTTCATAAGGACTCGGAAGGGCTGCTATTTTACTATGGAGATTCACAATCATCCAGGTCTTGGTTGTTCCAAAGGTGTTTTTTTTTCAAAAGGCAACTGGACTTTCTTTTTCTTTTTTTTCTTTGAAGTGATTTGTTCCTCATCCAAGAAGCTTCTTCAGTTCTAACTAATTGATAGATAATGAAACAGTTTAGATTTTTTCAGTCATCCAGTCACTAGCATTCTTGGGGGTTGGTCATTAGGTTCACCCTTCTGGACAGAGAGGACAACTGGTTTGAAAGAGGATTCAGAGAGACTATCTATATTAGCCCTCCCTTAACACAGGACAAGGGATATGACACCACCAATCTCCTGTTTCTTGGAAGGAAAGCTATGGCAAATCTAGACGGCATACTAAAAAGAAGAGACATTACGCTGCCAGCAAAAGTACATATAGTCAAGGCTATGGTTTTCCCAGTTGCAATGTATGGCTGTGAAAGTTGGACCATACGAAAAGCTGAGCACCAAAGAATTGAGGCCTTTGAACTATAGTGCTGGAGAAGACTCCTGCGAGTACCTTGGACTGCAAGAAGATCAAACCGGTCATTCCTAGAGAAGATCAACCATTACTGCTCTTAATGCCAGATCCTGAAGATGAAACTCAAATACTTTGGCCATGAGAAGGAAGGAGTTACTGGAGAAGAGCATAATGCTGGGAACAATTGTGGGCAAAAGAAGACAGAGAATGAGATGGCTGTATGGAGTCACTGAAGCAGTAAGCATGAGCTTAAATGGACTCCAGAGGATGGTAGAGGACAGGAAGGCCTGGAGGAACATTGTCCATGGGATCATAATGGGTCGGACATGATTTTGCAACAAAAAACAGCAACAATCTCCTGTTTACAACCCAGTCCTTTCAGCAGGCCCAAGAAGGTTCCACATCTGTTTGCTCTCTGATTCAGGTGACTCTGAGAACCCAGGTAAATTTGTAAATGGCCTCAATGACTCTCAGAATACTAACAACCTGATGAGTGCAAAGAATATAAATCATTCCATCCCTATAAATTAGTTACAACTGAAGAAGCTTCTTGGGTGAGAACCAAACAGTTTTCAAATGGAAAAAAATCAAGAAAGTACAGTTGAATCCCAAAACACTCTTTCATCAATTTATGGATTTCACCTAATATTTTCTACAATGAATAACAACTCCAATGAATGGGTGATGACAGCGGCTGTTAAAAATTGGTAATCAGTATTCAACAGTCTTCCCTAACATGATTCCTCTCAAATATGGAAATAACTTTTCTGACTGGAAGTTCTGAAATCTAACACTTTTGAAAATGAATAGATTGGGAAGGCTGGTGAAGAAAAATGTTAAAATAGATGAATGGAGAGATTCATGTGTCAGTTTTGGAAGCCATTTTTTTCATTTTAGCTTCCTGCGTGCCACATATTTTAGCCTGGGAAATTGAAAGGGGTTTTTTTTCCCCGATGGAATGGTGGAAATTTATCCATAACAACATTCCTTATTCTGCGAGACACTTGCTGGATGGGAGTGATGGGAGATTGTCTCCAGTTTTGTGGGAATAATGGATTAGACCATGTAATGAACTTGTGGGTGTGGGCCAGAGTTGTGAATTTTCAACTCGGTGGGAGAAACCTGGAAGCTTTCAGATTCGGGTTCTCCCAGATGTGCCAACATGACAATGGAACTTTGAGGAACTTCTAGCCTCAGAATTTTATTTCATTGGGGGTGCTTTTTGGAACCCTGACATTCTGACTATTTAGGTATACCTATTCCCAGATTTAGATTTGAAATATAAATTGGATCAGCCACTACTTAAAGCTATAAAACAAAACCTATTTGTGAGTGGACAAAAAAAAAAGGATCTGAATTTTGTAGTAAAACATGTTTTGAGGATGGAAAATTCTGTGTTCAGATTTTTGGGTCTTTGGTCAAAAGGATGATATGGGAGATTATAAAAAAGGAGATCTTGAAGAATTATTGTCAATTTAAGATGATGTTAGAATAGATAAGCAAAAAAATTGATGTAGCATAACATAATTTCCCATGGCTCTGTGAACAACCATAAGAGTGAAAATGAATAGATGCAGGCACCATTTTTATCAAAAAGAAATGAAATAAATGCCTAGAGGACAAATATTGTTTGCTATAGATGCAGCATTATTTCATATTAAGTATGGCATGCTATACACTGCTTTTATGGGAAAAATGACAACACATGATATGTACAATGAAAGCTGAAATAAAGAATGAAAGAGGATGAAAAAAATGACTGCAATAAATCTCCATAATGGACAAAGACATAAGAGATATAACCTTCTCCACCAGTAACATGAATCTGGTGCTTGTTCGTTCACACTGAAGAAAAGTCAGTTACATATCAGTCAAGGGAAGCATATTTGGCAATATTGAAACAAGTCCTTAATTCAAACCCAGGTTGATAATTGGTTTAGGGAGGAAAATATAGCTTAATTAAAACAAATGTGCTTAGCACTTCAGGAGATCCAAATCTCCACGGGGAATCTTTGCTGTATGCATAGAACAAACATACTGTACTTTTCACAAGACTTCCTACCCCATTTAGCTTTATTGCTGAAGATCTCTGAAATACAGGAATTATTATACTCATTATGCCTGAACTATAATTATTTTAAGCATATTTTAATTCAGGAAATTGAAAAAAAAACCTGTCCTTTAGACAAAATACATTGTAGATTGAGAGCTGAAAGTAGCAAGGTTTGGTCAATCTAAATTCAAAATGTTTTACTAGGGCAGAAAAACAAACCCTCTGGTTTTTTTTTTTTAACCAATCTTGTTTTAGTTGATATCTATTTGTTGCAACACACAGTGTTTTGCTACACATACTTTCATGATTTAATTAGCTTCTGAGACACTATTTAATATTATTTTATATTAATTTACTTCAACATGTCTACTTCTCTAATTCTAGCCTCAGCATAGAAATAATATGTAGCATAAAACCACCAATAATTTCAATATTAAAACATGATTTATACTCAGCAACAATCAGAAAAATTAATTTTAAAAAATCCAGTGGGGCCTCTGAACAAGTGGCTTGCTGGAGGGAAAAAACCATGTTTCCATTGTTTTTATGAAAATGACATTATCTAAAACTCAGGGCAAAGCTTACTCCAAAGGACGGAAGGTACACACCAGACCAATTTAAGACTTTTGCCTGCTGACATTAAAAAAAAAGAGTATTAGCAAGACTGCTTCCTGGTCAGGGTGAACACTGCCTGCAAATTCTATGTGGAGAAGACAATCCCAAAGGTAGACTGGACCTGAGCCCTATATGGGTTTACAGGTTAATACCAGCATCTTGAACTGTACCAGGACTTAAAAGCAGCTAATGCAACATCAACAACAAAACTGGCAAACTGATGATTTGAATATAACAATAAGAGAGCTACTATTCTGGAACAACTTCAGTTTCTAGTAGTCTTCAGAGACAGACCCTAGTGGAGATCATTACAGTAGCACAATCAAGAGACAATAAGGACATGAGTTAATATGGACTTGTCTAGAAAAATTGATAGAACAACCTGAAGGAACATTAACTAACTCTTCCTGTCCCAACAGGGTTCAACCACTTTATCCTGTGCTGCCAGATCACAATCCTCTGATGAAATAAGAAGATATACTGATATTGTGCTACACTTATCAGTGGGTCTAAATATGGGGTTACACCTGTGTCCAGCTTGTTGTTGTTAGTTAGTTGCAAAGTCATGTCCGACCATCACACCTCATGGACAACATTTCTCTGGGCCTTCCTATCCTCTACCAACATCTGGAGTCCATTTAAGCTCACACCTACTGCTTCAGTGATTCCATCCAGCCACCTCAGTGTTATCCTCTTCTTCTTTTGCCCTCAATCTTTCCCAGCATTAGGCTCGTCTCCAGTGAGTCCTTCCTTCTCATTAGGTGGCCAAAGTATTTGAGTTTCATCTTCAGGATCTGGCCTTCTAAAGAACAGTCAGGGTTGATCTTTTCTAGGACTGACTGGTTTGATCGTCTTGCAGCTCAAGGTACTCGCAGGAGTCTTCTCCAGCACCATAGTTCAAAGGCCTCAATTCTTTGGCGCTCAGATTTTCTTATGGTGCAACCTTCACAGTCATACATTGCAACTGGGAAAACTATAGCCTTGACTATACACACTTTTCTTGGCAGGGTGATGTCTCTATTTTTTAGTATGCTGTTTCGATTTTCCATAGCTTTCCTCCCCAGGAGCCAGCATCTTTTAATTTCTTGGCAGCAGTCCTCATCTGCATTGATCTTGGAGCCCAAGAAAATGAAATCTATCACTACCTCCATTTCTTCCCCATCTATTTGCCAGGAATTGAGAAGGCCAGATGCCATGATCTTAGTTTTCTTAATGTTGAGTTTCAAGCTAACGTTTGCATTCAGCCACATTCATACTTTGCTTTCCACCATTGTTACTGCAGATAACAATTATGATCCCTTATTTCTTATAGTTTCTCGGTAAATCAAGGAGAACCTTGGAGAGAAAGAGCACTAGAGTAATCATGTCAATGCCCTCAGCTTCCAAGGGTCAACAGAGTCTGGAGAGTTTCCTACTTATTGCTGAAAAAAATTCCAGATGCTTCCTGGAATCTAAGAAGATCCAGGATGACATTTTTTAAAAATTAAATCAGTATAACCCACAAAGTAGAAAACCCCTAAGGTTCCTTCCAACTTTGTAATTTTATGAACAAACATTTGGTGGAATGTTTTACCAGGATTTTTTTAAAAAACAAGTTAATTAACACCTGTTAAGTATATCTCCTTTTGGAGACTAGAGTTGAGTAGCAGAAGGTAGCAAGGAATGTGCCGCTGAATAGTCACGCTATCAATCACAGCCACCGAAGTTAAAACAAGAATAACTTTACTTGCGTTAACAAAAATAAAGTAGGATAAACATTCTCCAAAACAAGCGATAAGTAGTCTTGAATTATATACACATTGGTTTACAGATGTTCAACTCACGATTCACCATGTAGACAGGTAACTAACATATAGAGTAGCCATCATCCAATATACAGTATTCAACTCCAATAACAAGCACGGAGAACATACAGGAACAACCAGGAATAAACAGTAGTAGTTTCTACTCCCTCTTATGGCTGATTAAAGCAACAGCATCCAATCGCATCTCACTTGAGCATTTAAAGTGACAAATACATTATTTCAATCATGGCATAGGTCGGCCAGAGGGGAAGGGAGAGAGGGGAGGGGGAAGCCGAAGGGCTTTGGCTCTCCTTGGCAAAAATGGCCAAAGCTCATCAGAGGAGGGTGGAAAGGGGAAAGGGTGCAGCCACAGCCCAGCCACACATATAAATGGGCCGCTGGGATGAAGCTGAAGACAGACCAAATTGTTCCAAATATACTATACTCACTAAATGAACGCTATGGTAAACGACACAGCTCAATTCCAATGCAATGTCACACGAAATAATTAAATCAAAATGAAAATAAACCAAAATCTATGAAAATTCAATATAACAATGCAATCAGAAATATTGAAATGGAATCATGAAATATTTAGTATAGCGTGTGTTGCTTTTACGTCCACCAGATGGCGCTGGTTTTCAAAAAAGCATGTTTTTACAAAAATCATGTTTTTACCTGTCACAGGTGTAACATCTATGTAATATACGTATATAAAAACATTTGCATATTCAAATCAACATGTCAAAATTTCAAAGCAATCGGTGAAGAACTTTCAGAGATTAGCGATTTTGAACAAACAACCATTACATTTTTATTTATATAGATATTGCCAACCCAAGACTAGAATTACATCCCTAACAACACTTTTCAAGTCATAGTTTAGGTTGGAATTTCATTCCATAGAAATCTTTGATAATTTTTCTTTACATCCTAAGAAATGGTGAAGCAATCCAGTGGAGGGGAAAAAATTAAATAACTCACAAAGCTTCACGTCTGCTTTAAAAGTAACATAACTAATAATTTAGTCCTGCATTTGAACCAAAAGAAGTGAAATACACTTAGAGCTCTGAAATACCTTTGCTGATTTAGAATGGATTTGGATGAACTGCATCTTTGTGGTATACAGGAAATGGATAAATATTTTAAGGCATAAAGTAATTCATTATTCTGAAGAGTTTTTAAAGAACAATTTCTGTAAAGTTTTCTGTTATGAAGCTTGGTGATGTTTTAAGATATTTGTCTCTCTGATAAGAACCCGTACTGCTACTTTTAAGAATAATGAGATTGTCTGCATTGTTTTGGATAAATCCCATGGTAGAAGGCCTCTGAATGTGCTCAGTAAGCAGTACATTGTTATCTATCTCAAATTTCAGTATGCTTGAAAGTTATTGCTTGAAAATATGGCTTCTTTGAGAACATAATGTTCCCAAGGGAACTTTCAGTGTGTCTGATATTACCCATGAAAGCAATTCTTAGCTAAGAAAATGTGTTTCTGTCTTTAACAGCAACCCTTATTTAGGGTGTTCAAAGTCATAAGGAACATGTGGTATTCTGACTATTCTGATCAGTGATGTGAGAAATACACAGTTTTCATTGATTACATTGAATTTTACCTTATTTGGTTATTTCAAATTTGGAAACAGCAGCAAGGGATGAGGAGGGGAAATTCTGAGTATTGAGAAACTTATCAGAAATACCATTCTTACAGAGTGTAATTAGAAAGATGGCTATAATAAAATATTTAAACAGCACATCTGTTTACCTATCCTTATGATTTAGTAGGATTATTCAGACAATTGTGGCAAACCTAGAACAGTTACATAAGGCTCTAGTTCCAGGAGTCATCTGGAAATTGATCTGACCGAATCAATTTAACAAATCAGAAAACAAATTTAACTGTTGAATCAGATACATCCAAATCAATTCAAGTCAACAGTACACATCATTCTGAGCGGATCTGCACAGCCCAGTGGTGGGATTCAGTCAGTTCGTACCTATCCGGGAGAACCGGTTGTTAACTTTCTAAGCAGCTCAGAGAACCAGTTGTTGGAAGATATCTCATTTTGTTTTTTCCCACCTTACAGGGCTAGTCCTTTAAGGAAGGCAGGAAGTAAATATTCTGGTGTTGTTTCTAGCCTAATCCTTATTGTCCTGCTTACAGAAACTGCCTCTCCAGTTAACCCTTATTACATTGTAACAGCTAAGGCGAAGCGCCCATCGATGTGAGTGATGAGTTGGCCACGCTCACCCAGTCACATGACCACTGAGCCCCACCTACCCAGCTGATCATTAGGGCAGAGAACAGATTGTTAAATTATTTGAATCCCACCATTGGCACAACCCTAATATCTAGTTTTTCTCCTGAGCATGGGCTAGTAGAAGTCTCTGATATAAAATATTCTGCTTTCCAGAATAGTAATTGATTCTGTCTATTAAGTTGTAAAAAACAATAGGATTCGTGTCCTGGTATTCATGGCACTATATTTCAAATCAGCATATAAGCTGAAATGTACAGTACTGACCTTTAAGTTAACACCTTTATGCTTTAACTCCTGTTTAACATTTGAGTTCTTGGACAGATCTTAGAATGCAAAATAAGTGAACTAATAATAAAGAGTGGTGCACAGTATCTACTGTATAATCATTTTATTTCCTTCCCTCATTTCTCACTTTTAATTCTTTCCTTTCACTGTCTAATATTTGCCGTCAATCATGCTCTCTTCTGTGACTATCTTGCTATTTTTTAGAGAATAGCTCAGATATTATAAGCTCAGAGTGCATTGCTTTAATTGTCTACTGTCTTATTCAAGAATTAAGCAAACATTGAGATTTTATTATTCAAGATTTCTTGAGTGTTGATTACACGTGCAAAATGTTCAAGAGCTAGATCAAGGGGAGTTTATTTACATAGTTGCCAGAATCGAATTGTTCTTTAAAAAGCACAACACTTTAGATGTAACAAGGTTTCTGTAACATTGCAAGAGTCCTTGACCATTTAAATGGAATGCTTATTAACAAATCATGTGTTTTCCTTTCATTGGTATCTGCAAGGAGAGACTGTGGGAAATAACAAAATGGGCATTGTGAAGCTTCAATACAAATGCCCTCCCTTAAATTTTTACTTTGTAAGTGACATTGCAATCTAAGTATGAAAGAGCAAAGTTTGCACTCAGAGTAGACAGTGATAGTTCAACCCTGAGCTACAAATATTCTACAAACATTCTTTTATTTGTAATCTTTTGGGTTTTTTTTTTGGCATTGAGGTGGTTAAGAAAGATATCTACGTCTCCAGTGAAAAATAAAACCTACTTAATATATGAATTTCTGCAGGCAATTCAGCACAGCTTGGAGAGAAGCTTGCAATTTTCACTTATCAAATAATACAAAGGAGGAATCATTGAAAGAAATGAATATGTCAAGAAATAAAAAGTTATACTTAAATTTTATTAGGTAGTCTTCTACATCAGGAGTGTCCTACAGGCCAGATGTGTTATGTGCTGGCCATGCCCACCCCTGGTTTAGCAAAGGGGGGAAGTTGTGATAGGTCATGTAATGACAACGTATCATCTCACGTTTGACACCCCTGTTCTGGACTGTTGAAGATAGATTAAAATATATTGATTCTTCCCTTTAACAATGACTACAAGTAGTCCTTAACTTATGACCATAATTGGAACAAGATTTTCTGTTGCTAAAATGGTTGTTAAATGAGTTATGTTTGAGAGCCGAGGTGGTGCAGTGGTTAGAGTGCAGTACTGCAGGCTACTTCAGCTGACTGCTAGCTGCAGTTTGGCATATTGAATCTCACCAGGCTCAAGTTGGACTCAGCCTTCCATCCTTGCAAAGTGGGTAAAATGAGGACCCAGATTATTGAGGGCAATAGGCTAACTCTGTAAACCGCTTAGAGAGGGCTGTAAAAGCACTATGAAGTGGTATATAAGTCTAAGTGTTTGCTATTGCTATGTTATGATCTTTTTTGCCACAATAGTTAAGTAAATTGTGGTTGTTAAGTGAATCCTGCAGTCATTAAGCAAATCTGGCTTCCTGCAATCATGTTGCTTGTCAGACACTGGCCGGGAAATGGCAATCAGGTGACTCCATGTTGCTGCAACCATCTTAAATGCATGCCAGTTGCCAAGGCCTGGATTTTGATCACATGACACAGGGATGCTGAGATGATTGTAAATGAAAACAATGATGGTAAGTCACTCTTTGTCAGCATACTTATAATTTCAAAGGGTTGCTAAACTAATGGCTGTAAATCAAGGACTATATGTACATGCAAAACAACATATAAAAGAATGGCATTACATATTGCATTAATCAAACTAGGATTTCTTGAATAAGGTACACCGTATTTTTCAGAGTATAAGACACCGGAGTATAAGATGCATCAAAATTTTGAAGAGATAAATTTTAAAAAAGGTTTTTGAACTCTGCACACCTCCCAAACCCTCTGCACACCTCATTTCTTGTGGAAAAAAATGGGGCATGCAGAGAGTTTGAGAAGCCTGCAAAGTGCTCCTGGGAGCTGGGGGAGGGGGAATGAGCAAAAAACTGACCAATTCTATGCAAAAACGGGCCCGTTTTTTTGCCAAATAAAAAGGGCATGCATAGCCTTTAGGAAGCTTGTAGAGTGCTCCTGGGGGCCGGAGGAGGAAAAACAAGCAAAAATAGCCCATTTTTTGCTTGTTTCTGCCCTCCCCAGCCTCCCAGGAGTACTTTGTAGGCCTCCCAAAGCCTCTGCACCTCAATCTTTGTGAAGGGGGCAGGTTTTCAGGCTGCTGTATTCAGTGCATAAGACACACCCAGATTTTCACCCTCCTTTTCAGGGAAAAAAGGTGTGCCTTATACTCTGAAAAATACAGGTAGTTCATGTAGCACTGACCCTTACAGTCATATCAAACGCAAACTAATGAGATTAATTTATCATGTAAAGTTGTTACCCAAATAAAATTGTTCCTGTTGTCAATTACAGAAGTAGCCCCTTCATATGCACCTGAACCATTTATTTAAAATAAATTATTTGAGAAATTTAACTCTCAGATTGCAGGTGTCTCCCTCTGCTCTATGTAGCGAGGGGTACTTTGTTCGCAAACTGAGGTAAAACAGACGTCGTGCTGCAGTAGAACTGTTTATTAACGAACCAAACATCAGAAACAACACGTAACAACAGGGGCCGCCTGACAGCTATTTATATGGCAGCTGCCAGGCGGGCAGCCAATCCAAGGGCTGCAATTTCTGTGCCCGCCAACAGGCGCGCTGGAACCAATCAATGAAGACCGAGCGGGTTCGACCCGACTCAGGTCGTAAGTCCGAGGACTTAACAAGGGGAATCTTTCTCTTTTTGTCTCATGCCGTACCTCACTGCATTCTCTAGGAAAAATGCATTTTACCTGCTTCTTGCCACAGTTCTTCCTCAAGGACTGTCCATCAAGAGAGAAAGAGGTCTACCCTCACAAAGAAATAACCAAACTTCAACGCTCCTTCAAACTCCCTGCAATCCGTTCCTGCCAACAGCATTGTTGTCTTTACCTCTCTGATTCTGGAGTTCTAGCAGAAAAAGGGAAACAGACCTGGACCTGGGGCAGGACAACAGTACGCAGAGTAACTCAAAGGAACCTTTGGATTTGCAAGATTCAAAATCTTCTGGTTCTTAAAAATACCCCCAGCACATTTCTCAGCATTAATCAATTGCACAGTTCTGTAGGAGAACTAGTCTCATGAAGAGATTTACTGAATATCATCTCCCAAAGAAATAATATCTGGTTCAAGATTAGCATGTTTAGAAAAAGGAAATACAGATGGCTACATTCCCTGTTAATTATGATATTTCATTTGGAAGGCTATGTTATTTTGACAAAGCACACACTCTTGTTATTTAAGTGGCTTCTTATGTTTTCTACAGTTTCTTAAGGGATTTTACTTTGAATTTCTTATTAAAATATAATGTAAACAAGTTCTATTTTGTGCATGATAAAAAATGTCAGTGCTCCATATATTTCTCATGCATATCTGAGAAGAGATTTGGAAGGCTGAATTTTAGTTAATGGCTCACTAAAAATTTTCTCACACTTCTTCCCAATGGAAATATTTAAAAATTAATAATGCAACAAAGTCTTTATTTAATAAAGTAAAATTTAAAATTTACTTTATTTTAAAAATCACGTCTTTTTTCAAACTCAAGTCCGCTACCATAGGCCTGGGATTTTGAGCGTTCTGTGCAGTATCTTAGTTGTTCCTAGTACGGTAATCTTATTTGTTTATTTATTTAGTCAAACATGCAGAGATAACAGGTATACGTATAAACATGAACACAGGAAATGGATACAAATAAATGGGAAGAATATGGCAGGGATGATAGGCACACAGGTGCGCTTAAGCACACCCCTTACAGACCTCTTAGGAAAGGGGTAAGGTCCATTCTAGACAGTTTAAGGTTAAAGTTATTGGGGGTTTGAGGATATAACAGCAGAGTTGGGTAGTGCATTTCAGGCATTGATTGCTCTGCAGCTGAAGTCATATTTTCTGCAATCGAGTTTGAAGCAGTTTACCTTGAGTGTGTATCTATTGTTTTCCCTTGTATTATTGAGGTTGAAGCTAAAGTAGTCATTGACAGGTAGAATGTTATAGCAGACAATTTTGTGTACTACGCTTAGGTCAGACCTTAGTCAGCATAGTTCTAGGTTGTTCAGGCCCAAAATTTCAAGCCTGGTGGCATAAGGGATTCTATTGTGAGCAGAGGAGTAGAATACGTCTCATGAAATACCTCTGGCTCGCTCGATTGTTTTAATGTCCGAAATACAGTGTGGATTCTGGATAAAGAATTTTGGTGTCGTTCCTGGGAATCTGTTAGAACCACTCTCCCAGTTTAGGAGTCACAGCAGGGGTGGGTTTCAGGTGGTTTGCGGCGGTCCCCGCGAACCAGTTGGTCGGCGAACCCAGAAGTAAGTAACTTCCAGGAACGCCAAAAGATACACCCGCCCGCCCACGTTTCTTACCCGGTTTTGATGAGTTCTGCGCTTCCACGCATGCGCAGAACGCATACAGCGCCTGTGCGATCCTCCAGGAGCAGCTGGAGCATCGCACAGGTGCTAGTACGCATGCGTGCACTGCGCGCGTGCACGAGGTCGCCACCGACCCTGTTCCAACCGAACCGGTTGGAACAGGGCAAGAAACCCACCCCTGAGTCACAGCTCCAAGTGCTCCTACCATTATTGGAATCACTTTTGCATTTACTTTTTACATTCTCTCCAGATCCTCCTTCAGGGACCAGTACTGGTTTCTCATTCTCTTTCTTCCTGATGTTGCTATCATGCAACATCTATCACTGCCACTATCTTCTGGTCTTTGTCTACTACCATAATATCTGGTTGATTGACCAGTACCAGTCTGGATCTGGAAATCCCACAGAATCTTAGCCCTCTTACTTTCCACAACCTTCCATGGGATCTCCCATCTAGACTTCAGGCGATGTAGCCCATATTCTATACAGCTGTTTCTGTACATAATGCCAGCTACTTGGCTATGCCATTAAGTGTATGCTATTCCTGCCTGTATCTTAAACCCTGCCACTAACTGTTGGACTGTCTCTGAAACCTCTCTGCATAATCTGCACTTTGGGTCCTATGCAGTGTGGTAGACCCTTGCTTCTATGAATAGGCTTAATGCCTATTCTTGGGCTGCTATGACCAGTGCCCCAGTGCTGTCTTCTAATTAATTTCTTTCCAGCTGCAAAGTTATTCAGAAAACCCAACATAGTTGGCATCTAAGTAAACCCTTTTAAAATAGTGGAACATCAGATAAGGATTGACTCCATTCTCTGCACAGCACATATAACACAAATTCTGAGTAACAGATGTATTAGTTCAGGCTCCCTTCTCCTCTAGAGTATTATAACCCAATAGTGAAGAATAAGACAGACTTTCTCCCCAACTTTCCAAATCTTCAGCTCACGATCCCCCCCCAGGCAGGGGAATAATGGAGGTAATTCATTCAAATAAGCCCTCCATATCCCCCCACAACTGCACTATTCTGTCTTTCCAATAAGGTGTGATTTCTGCCAGTAGGAATTCTGGTCTTTATGCATTGGCTAAATGACATTGCATCCAAGGTAGAACGCTCTCAACTATCGCTGTACTGCCATGGGAATCAAATGTCTCATGAAAACTAGGACATTTTCAAAAGAGAGTTTCATCCTCTAAAATGTGGGGAGGAGTAAACTTTATATGGGAGAAGAACAGAAAGTGGCTTAGTTACTGCTTCTTCCATATTTTTGTTTTAACAGGTTGTGGCTGTTTTATGTCCTTGGCTCTCTCCCTGGAGAACTGATGTGGAAGCAGTGAAATCTAGGTATATATTTTATTTATTTGTAAATAAAAAAGTCACAAAGTGACAATCAAGCTTCAGTGACCTTCTTACAAAGGAATTTCAACCTGACTGTTAAGTGTGCTGAGACTGTAGAATTTTTCTTATTAAGGGAACTGAGCTATACTTAACAATAATATAGAATGTAATAATCCCCTTAACGATTTAATGTAATAAATCTTCTTGAATTTTTCGTACCAGATAAAACTTAACACAGGAAAGCCAACACTTTAAGTATAACCATTCTTATGTTAAACAAGAACTGTTAATGTGACATTAATCTCTGTTGCACAGATAATGAAGCTTTGTGTTATAACTTATATTACCGATGCTCTGAAGTGGATTTTAACATATAATTTGAGATATAGGGGAATGCATTTTAATACCATGGTTTTATAAATAATATTTAGAATAGATTTTTCACATGAGTGACAACTTATTTTGAATGATAAGAGAAATATATGCACACAGATAATTAAATGGGAATCCATAAATCTTAAAGCTTTGGATTCCACATAGTCTGACATGCTATTGCTGTATTAGCTTTATGTAATACTCCTGCAAGCATTTCTAAAATTATAGAAATGTACAGTTGCATCCATTTTTAAGGAAAAATGGTAGACTGCTTACTACCACAATGAAATCACACAGCAATCTCTAGCACTACAACAAAACAAAGAAAAAGTGTTTTGACAGCACTGTGAGTGTTCCTTTTTGAGCCAAACTGGTGTGTCCCCAAATGCTTACCAATTTGGTCCTGAAAATAATTCCATATTCCAATTCAGGACTAAGGATATTAAGAACATAAGTATATAGACTAAGATCAAATTCTAAAATCTCCAGTGCAAGTCATAGAAAATGTCCAGAGGGTAGCAAGATCTGGCTTAAAGCAGAGAGGAGTGAATACAACATGGAATCTGTTGGCATTTTTTGCTGAAATTGGAAGTTCTCCAGCAAAAAAATCTTGGTCACGTGACAATGGGATGCTGCAAATGGCAGTAAAGTTGCTGACCATCCAAAATATGATCTTTTAATCATGGGTTGTGAATGTGGAAAAATCAGGACTTTGAATCTGTGTCGTAAGTACCATTTTGGGGTTAATCCTAACTTCAAAAGGTCTGTATATTCTTCCTTCTTTTCTGATCACCACCAGATCTGGCTGCAAAAATGATTATTATTAAATGGTGACACACATATACACTGACACATACACATACCCATGCACATATAACCATGGAACATCTCCATCTCTTCGAACCACAGTGATTATATGGAAATTTGCTGTTGAAATCTGGTTCCACTTCAGTTCTTTAAAAGTACCAGCTAATTAGAAAAATATCTATAGCATATAATATGAAGCATATGACATTTTCTCCTACTAGAAATAAACACAGATGACCTCTTATGAAATATAATGAAGTACAGACAATAAAATCATGCTTAAGCTTTGTGAATTCTGGTCTACAATTTTTAAATTATTTTTTAATAAATAACTCAAGGTGTTGAAAATATTAGTCTGCAGTATTGTCTTCACAGCGACTCTGTGGGCTGAGAGAGAGAGGAACTGGCCAAAGCTAACTTTCATGCCTAAAGTGGGACTAGAACTCAAAATGTAAACGAAACTAGAATTGCATTTAATTATAACAAGAAATACATTTATAAAATGTAAATAACAATACACAAGAAATGAAAACCTGTACAACTTAGGTAACATTGTTCTGATTAGACTAATGTTTACCTAAGTTATGTGCAGCCTGCCTCTTCCAAGGACATTGTTTCCTTTACCAAAACAGACACAATAAGATTTTCATCACTAATTTGTTATGTAAATTTTAATTCTAGCAGCAAGGCCAGCTTGAGTATTAACTGCAATGTACACATGTGGATTTCCCTGGGCAGTGGGCAAGGGAGAAGAATAGGCTATAAGAGGCAATTATTTTCAATGCAAAATTCTATTCAAAATAATTTATTTCCAAGGCTTTTTCAAAGAAGAAAAGTGCTTTGTTACATGCAATTTATAGATTATTGGTCCTCACATTTTATGACTAGCATTTAAATCAACAAGCATATTCTAATTCAGAAAGGTAGAGCTACCAGATCTGGGCTGGTATACATGGCACTAAAAACTAAAGAAAACTCTAGACCATTGTTGCCATCTTGTTATTGTCTGGATATTTGCAGCACAAATCCACATAAACGAAATTGTTAATATATTCTATTTCCCACTTAATTTTTTGCACATGAGTATTCAATAAAGTTCATATTAGAAGTCTAATATTAGAAGTTATGTCTACCTGCAGGTTCTTTCAAAGGAAGGCAGTGCGAATAACCACGTTCCAAGCTGTGATTTCATTATTATGGTGAGTAGCTACCATGTACAAAACTTATAATCTTTCTTCCACATGCCTCCATATACTAACAGTACATGAGCCCTGGTGGCACAATGCTTAGAGTGCAGCACTGCAGGCTACTTCTGCTGCCTGCCAGCTGCCTGCAATTGGCAGTTCAAATCTCATCAGGCTCAAGGTGGACTCAGCCTTCCATCCTTCCGAGGTTGGTAAAATGTGGATTCATTTTGTTGGGGGCAATATGCTGACTCTGTAAACCGCTTAGAGAGGGCTGAAAAGAACTGTAAAGTGGTATATGAATGTAAGTGCAATTGCTATTGATAACAGTTACTTTATTGTTTTTAGCCCATTAGCTGGCCACAAATATTATTATATATTCCATCTTGGATTTGGGAAGTATCCAATTTTTCCACAAAAGAGATTGTGAAATTCCTATTAACTTTAACCATAGTTTGACTACTAATCAATAGCTAACAAGTCTATAAATGACAAACACCTAATGAAATTAGCAAAGCAATGTTTGACTTGAACTTTTGGCCAATTACATTAGCAACTCTGAGGCTGTTTCCCCAATGAAATGGCTTGACTTAGGACAAGACAAGCTGTTGCAACTAATCAGCATTTGAGTGCTGTTTATCATTTGGCCTTTCTTTCAAGCATTAAGCTCTCATTTGTTTGTTACACTAAGTCTGCAGCCTTTCACCTCATCGGCCTTGTAAACAACCTGCAAGATGGTTCAATCACAGCTTATACATTTCATCTACAGAGAAGCAAACTAATCCATTATCTCCAAATCCTCTCCCAAGATATCAGAAACAAGAGACAACATCTAACAACATTATAGTTAGTGAAGTAAAATGCAACCTCTTCTCATTGTAAGATTTTCTGGGCTCCCAAGTTATTATTCATTATGCAAAAACAAAGAGTAGATCTCAAGATACATTGTGCCCATCCTTTTACCAGGGAGAACCTGTCAGATGTAATAGAAAATTTGATTCCCATCAGCTGATTTTGTAATTGGATGCATTACATTTTATTATTTTCTTACTTAAGCCTCATAGACTGTCATTCTGATAGCTCAGAGATGTGCAGATTGCAGTCTTTGCCCATTAGCTTCATAATCTCTAAATGCTTGTAATGAGATTGCTTGGACAGCTATTGACACTTCCTCACTAGAACACAATGTTCTTGCCAGGTACTCCAAAGGATACAGCAAGCTTAGTTGAGTTGAAAACTGCCAAGTATCATCAAATTTAGTGACTGCATTTACATAAGCAACAAAAAATTTACTTAGGAATTTATTTGCAAGGCTAGGGTAAAAATCACTTAATGAGGAAGAATATCTTTTTTTCTGATTGCTTTTAAGAGCCCTGCTAATGCTGGAAGAAGTCCATCTTTGCAGTGCATAAGCTGACAGTGTGAATTGTTCCTTTAAAAGACGTGTGTATCTTGGATTTGGAAAAATCCTGCTTCAGTCAGATCAGTCCAGCAATATAAGTCAGATTCTGTCTGATTCTATTCCATCATTTCCCTAAGTATATTGTTGCAGATTGTGAGAAAGAAGATGTTCAAAACCAACTTAAAGAATAAATAAATAATGTTTGTTTGCTTATGTAATATTTATAGCTCATGTCTCTAATGCATTTTTCTCAGCCAAGGTGGATAACCAGAATTAAAAAATTGTGTGATAAAACTATATAATAAAGAATGCAAAAAATGCAATACACTAAGTAATTACAAAAATTATTTGTTTGTTTGTTTATAAAATTACCCATCTTTCCATATCAATAAGAATATCTTATAAAATGTTTACTACCAATGAAACAAATGCTTTTCTATATAAGAAGGCCAACTAATTGGTGAAAGAATATGGAATCATAGAATTGTAACTCAAGGATTGTCTACTCCAACTCCCAGATGTGCTAAATCAATGTTTCTCAACCTTGAAAACTTTAAGATGTGTGAACTACTTGCTTAGCTGAAGGATTCTGGGAGTTAAAGTTCAGACATTTTAAAGCTATCAATGTTGAAAAACATTGTGCTAAATCATATTGATTATTCCATCACTTATTTTCATTTGTGTTTGGGAAAGACCTAAACATTATAACATCAATCTATATGTGTAATGCATATAAATCTAATAAACCTAAACCATAAACCTAATGGAACAGTGGTAGAATATTGTCCAGATTCCCAGGAGGGAGACACTGCTTTCCAGAGGAGTAAAAGACAGTGAAGTTTAGATAGTTTGTGCGAGAGAAAAAGAGTTAAGATGGCTCTCCCTTGGAGTATTTTTTTTAATGATGCAAGTAGCTTAATTTGGCAAGATTCTAGATGAGGGACAATAAAAGAATTGTTTTCAAGGAACCTGTGTCTTTCTTGGTTTTGGGAACCTGACATTAATCTTGCCAAACTAAAACATATTATTTAAATCATTCAACAAATACTCTGGGAACTTCTTAGTGGGGAGCTCTCTTAACCCTCTTTTTCCAAACAAACTATTTAAACTTCGCTGTCTTTGCTCCTTTGGAAAGCATGCTCTCCCTCCCGGGAATATGGACTACATTCCAACATAGCAGCTGCCTAATTTGGAAAGCAAAATTTGCCATATCTCTTACTTCTTAAAAGCTTGTGGGGGTATCTAAAGACTTTTATCATATCTCCCTTTAATTTTCTATTCTGTAGTTTCAGTAAATCCAGATCCTCATAGGGTGCGATTTCTGGTCCCCCTCACCATTTTAGTAGGCCTTCTCTGAACTTGTGGTGTCCAAAACTGGACATCCTAGTCTAAATGGGACCTGACCAAGAAACAATACAGTGGGATTGTTACTTCTGAGGACCTAGGGTTTAAAGTTATCTTAATATATCCCAAAATAGTATATGCCTACTCACAGTAGGTCATTCAATTCAGTCACAATGAACATAACCAACAATGGGTCATAATTCTACTAGGATATTTAGATATTTTTCATATATACTAATGCCAGGACATGTCTCCTTTACCCTATACTTTCCTTTCTTTTTTCCCCATAGATGTATGATTTTACATTTCCTCATTAAATTTTAGCTTTCTTATTCGTCTCATTTTTCCAGCCTATTGAGATCATTTTTACTATCATTTTTATAGTTTATTTTATCTTTATGAAGATTTAGTCAATCTTCATACTTTTATATTTTCTGTCAATTTGGTAACCATCCCTTTCCGCCCCTTGATGCAGGTAATTATAATAAATAAATAAAGTGCAACAGCACAGGGAGCAGGTGAAAGCTTGTAATGTTCCACTTAGTACTACTCTCCCAGTTGATGTGGAATCATTTTTAGCACTTTAGGTGCAGTCATTCAGCCAGTTATATATCCACCTGACAGTGGAATCATTTACTACATCACTATTTAATATGTCACTATCATGAGAGACTTGTCAAACCTTTACAGAGTCCCAGATATTCTATGTTCATTGCATTTTTCAACCTATTAACCTAAAAGAGGACCTTACCTGGGGTGCTCACATTGCAGCACTGGTCAAAAGGGCCCAGCAGAGATTATACTACCTGAGACTTCTCAGGAAACAACAACTGAATGAAAAATTGCTGGTGACCTTCTACCACTGCACTACAGAGAATATTTTAACTTACTGCGCTTGTGTATGGTTTGCTAATTGCACAATGGTAGATAGGACAGCACTCTAGAGGGTTAACATCATTGTCCAGAGGATCATTGGATGCCCTCTCCCCTCTTTGGAAGAGCTTTATATATCCAAACCAAAGACTTATTGGAGGAATATTCTCTAATAGTCTCTATACTGTATATTTGCATGGCCCACTCAGCTAAATCACCTGACTCCAATTGGCATGGAACAGCAGTCTTTTCCTGTCAGGCGAAAGGAACCAGAAACAAGACAATAGACTGTTCAGAGAGGTTTGTTTATATATTGCTCACTTATAGATAGGAATCTTGCCAGACTAAAGCACACTCTGCTTTATTTACCTTAATTTTATTGAATATACAAATCCATTAGCTATCCCATATTCAAAAATGAAATGGGAAACTCTCAGACAATGGTATAGGACAGTCTTGTATACAAATCAGAGCTCTGGCAATACCAAATCCAAATTACTGGTGTGTTCTTGGAGAAAATGTCTTAATCTGTGCTCAAAGTCCTAGGCGTTCTGCAAACACCTTTGCAGAATTAAAACAAAATTCATCATTTGTGATAGGCATTTAAATATTTCAACCTATCAGATTTCCTTTCCTCTTATCCATATGCTTTCCAGGAGAATATGAAAAATCATGACCTCTGTGTTAATAAACCAGGGTGAACTGGCAGAATATCACCTCTGAAGCATACCTAGTTTTTGACATCTTTGATCATTTTTGGCTTGTGCGTCCTTGTGTGTGGATTGGTAATGCAGTGCTTACAACATCCCCAGATAGGTGATGGGATCCATAAACTCACCCAGCATTACCTTTAGAAATTATTTACCTATTTGAAATGGCTGGAAGGTTGAATATGTGAATTTCAGAGTCTAGATAAATGATAGTTAGCTAGAGACAGATTACAATGAGTTGGTTGTGGAGTAACAGATATTCTCTAGTTAGATCGTCTTAACTCAATGTTTTAGCATGGCAATATATTGCACACTTCTTTTCTTCTGCAATTTTATTTTATAAAATTGAGTGATAGCTTAAAAAGGGGGGGAAAGTATGGTAAACACAGGAGAGTTAAAAATAAAAAAACATCATTTATTCATTATTTATTAATTTGTACAGTGATCCATCTCAACAGAAGCGACTTTGAGCAATCACAACAATCATAGTTTGGCCCTTTTAAAAAACTGTGCAAGGACGCAATGAGGAGACAAAAGCTTCACTTAGAATCTCATCTAGAAGCTTTGCATATCTTCATAGGAAAGTGTAAATGTACAGTTTAGGTTGCAAACATGTACAGCACATTTTGCCTAACACACTTTTCACAGTGTAAATTGCATAGTCACTATGAAAAGTTGTTCCAACAGAACTTTTTTAAAAATGATTTGTATTTTTGGGAGAATATTACATTTTAAACATGCGAGGTATATTGCATTAGCCCAGTATAAGTCTTCCAATTAATTGTGACAAAAAATATGCCATAATTAATTCATAATAATCTCCTTTTAAAACAATTAAAGAGATTCTATTTTTAGTTTAGGGAAGAGCAAGGGGGGGAGAGAACTATTAATTATACATCTGACTATGACCCCAGATAACTTCAGCATCCGTTTTTATTTTTGCCTAGCAACAAGGCTATATTAATCAAATGGAATGTTACCACCAGAATTATAGCAATCTGTGAGGTGTTCTGCTTCTCCCTTTCCTTTTTTTCCATTTTTAATCTTCTGGAGCTTCAGGCTTGTAATTCAAATGTATATTTCACCTGAATTAATTGTCCTGTAGGTGGAGAGGGGAACTGGGAGAAACTATTAAAGGAAACACATGCAGAGCTCTGTCCTGCTAATGATAATATGGATTGCAAGATCCATAGAAGGAATGTTGTTCAGAATCAGATGTAAAGGGAATTCATTCAGCAAGACTAGAATCAGCAAACGCCACCCGGTAACACTCAGAAATGTAGTAGGCTGAGAAGAGGAATTGGATGTTATAAATATTTTAACATTAGGGGGAGGGGGAAATAAAAACACTTGAAATACTATTTTAAATGAAAGATTTTCCTCCATGGAATGCTGAGAAAGAAATGGATTTTTTGATAGAGCTAATGCATGGCTCCCTATTGATCGAGTAATTAAGCCAATTTTTATGGCTGAATGTCATAAGGTCTCATTATTGATATTTCAGTATGATTTTTGTTCCCCCAAGATTAAGAAAAAAGAAACTCTTCACTTCACCATTTGAGTTATCGTCTCAGTCTGCCTATCCCAATTCAGCTTTCCAAAACCTCCCTATTTTAACAGAAACATCAATCCTGGCTGTGTTCAAAAGTAAGTTCAGTTATAGAGATACAAAGAGCACCTCCAGGGGAAAGCTGTGGCCAACCAAGCACAGATAAGAACCTTTTTCATGACCTACCTTGTGGTAGTAAGGATGGTGAAGCATAATTACTTTTCTGCCTTTATTGCATCTGCAGGTAGCTGAGCAGTGACCCTGTTGCCAGTAACTAGATCCCTCCTGGGTAAGAAGGAGCCAAGGAAGCCCTTGCAGAATCACTGTGAGGAATATTCCTAGCATCTGTCAGATGGGATTGATTGATTTTGCTTGGAGGGGAACTCCTGGCTGAGCAGACCCTTTGGGAGGGAGATTCTTCAGAGCCTTGTTTTCTGGGATGAGTTTGGCCCAGTTGCTCTCAAAGATGTGGACAGATTCTTTGGGATGATGATGGACCACCTGTTACTGGTCCACACTTCTCCTGGTTCTCCTAGGATGTGGCATATGGTTGGTTTCAAGCCATGATTAATGGCTTTTTTTCAGGAGCTGGTGATACCACTTGCTCTCAAGAAGGCAGAAATACACCCTTTTCTCAAAAGGCTGTTCTTAGACATTCTCAAGAGTTTTAGAAAGTTTTCATTCAGTTTTCAATTTTCCTTTTTTTTTTAGGGAACGTTGTTTACACAATGGTTGGGACACAGAAGCAAAAGATCCGAATGGATTCCCTGGAGCCTTTTCAGTCTAGTTTCAGATTGCTTGGCCACACTCATTGATGCCCTTTGGAGGTCTTGTGATAGGAATGCTGCAGCCATTCTGGCCTTCCTGTACTTCTCAGTGGCTTTGGTACCACCAATCCTTGTGGATTAGCTTTTGGGGGTGGGGGGTTGGGAATTGGAGACACTGTGTCACAGTGGTTCTCCTCCTTCCTCCATTGCCAGTTTCAGCTGAAGTTGAAGGATAACTTGAAGTTCAGAGGAGAGAGGTCAAAACCAGAGGTAGGCTGCTATGGGTTCGGGAGAACCAGTAGCTAACATTATGGCCGGTTTGGAGAACCTCCAAATCCCACCCCTGGCTGGTCCCTGCCACCATGCCCTCCCACCCCTCCCCTCCCAGGAATCACCACACGTCCCATTTTGGATGCAAGGCAAGGTGCAGGGCCTGCACGGAAGTTCAGGGAGGAGAAAAACGGGTCTCCCAGAAGTTCCAAAAGGCAGGATGCAGGCCCATTTTTGGTCATTGGAGGGCCTCTGGAGCCCGGGGAGGCAGTTTTTGCCTTCCCAGAGGCTCAAGGAAAGCCTCCAGAGCCTGGGGAAGACGAAAGCGCCCTCTCCCACTGTGGTGCAGGAAGCTGACTAGGCCACGCCTACCATGGCCACGCCCACAGCAACCGGGCAGAGATTTCTAAATTGAGTCATGTTTAATTTATTGCCCTGCCAAACCTGTGATGTTTTGGAGTATGGATCTCTCAAAGGCCAAATGTGACCCTCAGTTCCCACTCTCCACCACATTTAATGACTCTATAAGCCTAGCTAGACCCATGTCAAAAACTCATGGCTATTTCATGAAATAGAAAAAAGTAATAGGGAGCTGCTTTCAGAAAAAAATATATAAAAATATGAAATGATGCTTTAAGAATCCTTATGGCATATTAAAAAGTAATCATATTTTTATGGTATAAACTTTCATGAATTACAGTCCACTTCTTCATATGCATGGAATATTATCCCGAGAGAACAGAGTATATACCCATGAGGGAAATATTGTATAAACTGGTATAAAAGCCATTTTAATTTTGTATTAAATCCAAGCCTCTCTGGGCCTCTGCTCACTGAATCCTAAAACCTGCATAAATTATTTCCCTGCCTATGATGAACATGATTGGTGGCAAATTAAGTTAAATCAAGTTGGATTTGTTCATTCACTCTGTTTGTACCTTTATATAGCTACAGTATTAAAAATTAAGTTCTAAGTGACCACTGCAAGATAGTTTTAGTCTCAAATGCCATTTTTCATTTCAATACAAAATAATTTTGCTAAGTATCAATAATGGTCTAACTAATATTTGTTGGTTACCAGAATAAAATTTTGTGTTAACAAAATACATGCAATCCTACTGCCATATAGGCAGTTCATGAATTGCAGTAGCTTCTTTGTAAAGTATATGTGATATTTTTGCTATGAAAAAGAGTTGTAAGAGATAGCAATAGCAATTAAATTTATACTACTCCACAGTGCTTTACAGAAGTCTCTGAGCAGTTTACAATGTCAGCATATTGTCCCCAACAATCTGGGTCCTTTTGCCGACCTTGTAAAGGCTGAGTCAATCATGAGCCAGTCAGAATTGAACTCCAGGCTGTGAGCAGAGTTAGCCTGCAATATGACATTCTAACCACTGCCCCACCATAGCTCCAGATCACTTAATAAAGTATGTAACTGCACACTTTCCCACTGAAACAAATCAGATGTTCAACATCCTGCCTAGTTATTGTATTTGAATCTGCTAGAGTAAAAGAGATCCAATCCATATGTATCTTCATATTCTGCTTTCAAAAAATGTTTTCACCAAATAAAGGTATAATTAAAAATTATAAAAATGATTAAAATAATATTTGAAAATTATGAAAAATTAACACAGCATCGTTTAGTTGGTGTTGTATGAAGCAGGTAGCTTAGAAGTGTATCCATTAATAAAGATGCCATGATTTCTTTTTATTATTAAAACCAAACTGACATTCTTCAATATTATTAAAGGATACAGCTCAGAAGTATATTGAAGATACTTCGAATGATTTAGAAACTCAATGTCAATACCTACAACTTCCTCAATAACAGATTTTGCTTTCAAAATATATCTTAAAGAAGGGCAGAATGTCAATAAAATTGTCTTAGTTGAGTGGTGGTGGGAGGTTATTTATGATATTACTACAATATATTCATGGAATGTTTGTAAATATTCTGCCTTTGAATGTACAGTCATTGCTCTACTGGGAAAAAAGGAAATATGGCAACTTCAGGTTATTGGATCTGCCAAAAGTATGGCTTGCTGTGAAGATTAGCTTGAAGGTTGTTTTGTTGGACCTTGCTTGCTTTATGAATTCTAATCCTTCTAGCAACTCCAAGAGGGGAATGGGACAACTTGCCACAGCCAACTTGCTGTGGCCAACTCACCATGGCCAACTTGCCATGGCCAACCTGTTGCAGCCAACTCATCACAGCCAACTCTCTGAGGGACAACTCACCATGGCCAACTCACCACAGGACAATTCAATGTGGGACAATGTAACAATTGTATTGAATTATTTAAAATAAATAAAAAGTATTTTAATTTTAACCATTCACATTTTATTCAGTTCCTCCTTTTGCATAATTTCTTTAATGATTCTATTCAACCATTTCTTTTAATTAATGTAATTCATGTCCTGCAGCAAGTTGTCCTGTGGCAAGGTGGCCGTGGCAAGTTGTTCTGCAGCAAGTTAGCTAAGGCTAGTTAACTGTGGCAAATTGTCATAGACCCCACCAAAAAAGGGCTTCTCTTTGGGCATTGGCAGTGGTGTGGGGGAAAAACCCTCAAAGTGATGGTCACAACCATATGATTAAATTCTACCTGCATTGTGGATGTGACACATATAAAAAGGCAGGGTTTCAACCATGTGGTTGCAGTCATGCTCTTGGTTTTTTGATCATCACTGGAGAAGCTTCTGGCTTCTTCCCTTCTTCTTCGCTTCCTAAAACAGCTACTTTTTTCTTTATCTTCATGAGAGTCTCAAAAAACCTTCACCTGGTTTTCCTTTCCTTATATATTTTAGGTAATTCTACTGGAAAGAAGGAAGGAAATATGTGTAATGTGTCCTTGTGTATTGGGCGAAGGTGCATTTTTGTGCGAAAGGAAGAAATACTTGGTCTCCGCAGACTGTGCAATCGATGCAATTTATAAATGGTTTATGTTATAGCTAGTAATTAATCAAAAGATACCAATGCAAACAATATCTATTTATTTGTTCTGCCATATTCATATACGGATATTCACTTTTATCATGTGTGTGCATTTATTGGGGGAAATTCCTGGGATTGACTTCAATGGGAACCAAACTAAGATTACAAGATAAAAACCTGGGCACTACACAGAATTTTTGTTGATGTTTACAATTTTTTCGTCTGTACTTCCTTTCTCAGACATTTTAATATCAGCATTGTCTTTCTTTTGGGTAACAATGATATAATTAAAATGGTCCCCCCTCCCTAAGTATTTATGTCACATTAAAATAATAGGTATGGAGCAGTTGGAGGGAATTTTAGTGAAACCACAACTTTGGGGAAATTGCCAAATTTTAAATTGGAGTTAGGATTAGGGTGACAGGGAGGCAAAAGTTAAATAACGTTTAACTTTTAAGAGTTAAATAATCCATTCAGTATAAGTCACTCTCTCTTTTCCTATTTTTATGAGTCTTGATGCAAAATGTTACTTTCCTAATGTAATCTTTCCCACTGACTCTGCTTGGTGGGAGTTGAAGTCCATTCTGTTGGGTGAATGAGATACTGGTAGTGTCTGATCTAAACATAAAAGTCATCATGGGGCTAGAGACTTCTTAGTTGATGTCTTCCAGAAGCATTTTATCACACCATTCAAATTTACAGCCAATATTTTCAACGCCTATAATGGCAATGCTGACTCAAGCTATTGGTGCTATTATCTTTGGAAGAACAAAGGGAAACTGGTTGCTACTGTTGTTCTTACTGAGAATAAAACTGTTCAGTTTTAAATTTCCTACAGATTTAAAATCCAAACATGTATTAATAAAGAATGTTGTGTTAGATTATGAATTTTCTTTGATTTTCTCTTGAATAACTAATTTATAAAGTTAATAAAACTTTAACAGTACTATTCCAACTTCTTAATTTAACTTCATAAAAATGCAGACGATGATCCTTACTTCCTCTGCACATTACCTGTCTCTGCTTTTAATTACTTTACCGTAATCAAGAAAATTATCTTAAAGGATAATAATTGGGTAGCATAAGAATTACTTCTGCTGCTGCATTAGCTGTCATGTTCGCAGATCACATTAACATGATGTGAACAATCTTTTTTTGCCCTGAAGACAACAAACGGTGATGTCATAACTAGAATGGTGGGTGGTTCTGAAATTTGTGATCCAATTATTTGCATTGCATTGGAAAACCTCAGTTAGGTTATGAGAAAAATGATTACCTTAAGCACTGTAACTATCAACTCCATGAAAGTATCTCATTTTTAAAAAAAATATATCTGTTTTTTAATGCATATAAAGGTGAATTGTATCCAAGGCTACTAAAGGTATTATCTGATCCTATGTACAAACCTTAGACATTAACACTTAGAAGATGATAATAATAATAATAATAATAATAATAATAATAATAATAATAATAATAACAACAACAACAACAACAACAACAACAACAACAAAAACTCCGCCATTGCCGGTCCCAAGCCCGGATGAGAAAGGAGGAGGGTTGGGGTCAAGTTGGCAACTGGCCCCATAAAAAAACCCCGCCAACCCATACAATATGGTGAAAGAAACGAATAAAAATTTTATACCGCATCGGTCATCGCACGGGTTAACAATGTGGCGGATGTTGGGGTCCCTGGACATCCATCGACAAGTGGGCTACAAGTGGACCAGCCAACAAAACAACAAAAATATAGTGCAGATGAAAACCGTGCCATAATGGCCTGTTACTACAACTCAGAGCCAGAAAAAAGAGGTTATTTAAAGCAAATGTATGAATTATGGAAAGAACAATATCCAGATTCAAATGTTAGTGAACAATGACTGGCAGATCAAAGGCGATTTATTATATGGAATAAAGTGTTTAGTGAAGTTGAACTTGAGGAAATTCAGGCAAATTGCAAAACCCAAAAAACAATATCACAAGCGGAAATAACTGATATTCAAGACACAACTAAAGACATTATAGTAGAACTCCCAGAAGAAGCTCTTGGGGAGGTAATAACATCACCACCACTAGAACCAGTTATCATTGAACCAACTGATGAACTAACTCAAAAACAAAAAGAATTGAAGAATAAGATCATGGAACATTTTCTGCTTAATGAGGAAAGGCAACGTTTACCATCACTAAAAACTGTGCCTAAGAAAATTTTGGCCCCTATCATGAAAATGGTTAATGCAGTGTTTTCAACAATTGAATCGGGATCTTGGAAACGAACCAGTTAATGTACAGTGCAGCTGTAATAGTCACTAATGAACTAGGCATTAAAATCAAAGTACCTAGTCACACAACAGAAAAAGCATCAAAGCCAAAGTGGAAAATCCGATTAGAACAAAAAGTCAAAAAATTAAGGGCAGATGTTAGTAACTTAAAGAACATGCATGAGCAACGGCTTAAAAACAACAAAATCATAGATCGGCTAATCAGAAGATATAGATTGGATACAAGAAACATCAATGAAGCTGTAGAGATTGTAAAACAGCAGATAACAGCAACAGCTATAAAAATTGAAAGATATGAGGCACAAATCATCTAATATAAACAAAATCAGCAATTTCGATCCAACCAACGGCGTTTTTATCAAAGTCTTAATGTGAATGGTGACACCAAAAGTGAAAAACCAGAAAAGCAGGCCACAGTTGAATTCTGGAAAGAATTGTGGGAAAATGCAAAGGACTACAACAAGGAAGCAAAGTGGATACATGACTTTGAGAAAAGCATTGGCAACAAACAAATGCAAGTATTAGAAATAACAACTGAGATGGTCAAAAATCGAATAAAAAAGGTAAAGAATTGGACATCACCTGCAAAGGACCAATTACGTGGTTTCTGGCTCAAATATCTGACCAGTTTACATGCAATATTGGCCAGGCAACTGAATGAAATTTTACAAAAGGGCCAAATTGATGAATGGTTGACAACTGGAAAAACATACTTGATTCAGAAAGATGCAACTAAAGGAACACCTCAAGGGAATTGAAATGCCCAATGGCCAACTAATTAAATGCAATGAAAATGAAGCCTACAAATACTTAGGTATTCTGCAGTTGGATAACATCAAGCATGGAGAAGTAAAAACTATTGTCAGGCAAGAGTACACCAACAGAGTTAGGAAAATTTTGAAATCTAAATTGAATGGTGGAAATACAATCAAGGCCATAAATACCTGGGCAATACCAGTTATAACATACACAGCTGGTATAGTTAACTGGACACAAACTGATTTGGACATTTTGGACCGAAAAACCAGGAAACTAATGACAATGCATTACAGTTTACATCCACGTGGTGATACTGATAGACTGTACCTGCCACGAAAATCAGGTGGCAGAGGATTATAAGTGAAGCAAACAGTTGAAGAAGAAAAACATGCACTGGCTGATTATTTAAAAGAAAGTCAAGAACATCTATTAATCGAAGTAAAGAACAAAAATCTACTGAAGGCCCAAGAGACAAAACAAGAATACAGAAAAGATGTGATAAAATCAAGAATGGAGAGTTGGCAGAACAAAGCACTGCATGGCCAATTTCTGGAAAAAATAAAAGATGAAGTGGACAGTGAACAAACTTGGTTATGGTTAACAACAGGTATATTAAAGAAAGAAACAGAGTCACTAATCCTGGCTGCGCAAGAACAAGCTATCGGCACAAATGCCATTAAGGCCAAAATTGAAAAATCCTCTGATGATGCCAAATGCAGACTTTGCAAAGAAGCTGATGAAACTGTTGATCACATACTCAGCTGCTGTAAAAAAATTGCGCAGACTGATTATAAATTGCGGCACAATTCAGTAGCACAAATGATCCATTGGAATTTGTGCAAAAATTATAATATTAAAATAGCAACAAACTGGTGGGAACATCAGCCTGAAAAAGTCACCGAAAATCAGATGGTCAAGATCTTTTTTTTTTTTTTTTTTTTTAAATATATTTTATTCAATTTTCACATTCCATTTGCAATCATTTATATACAGGGTATTCACTATACGAAAAGAAAAAAAGAAAGAAAAAGGGAATAAAACGAACGGATAAAAAGGAAACACAACTCATCATTCACAACCCCACCTAACCCTTCCATCCTCCATACACCCCATCTACCCCCTCCAACTTTCCTTTCTCCCTCTAACACTCCCCTCCTACTTCCCTTTCCCCTCAAACCTTCCTTCTCCCCTTACTCCCCAGACACCCTCCTTACATTCCCCTTACTCCTTACATTCCCCCTACTCCTTCCTTACTCCTCCCTCTTCCTTCCCTCTACCTCCCTCCTTGGTGTATGCCTTTATTCGAGTGTTGTTTGATCTGATAAAGGTAAAATGAACCAAGGAAAAAAAAAAGAAATAAAAAAAAGAAAAAAAAAACCCACCGTATATAAATACATTCTTGTTCTTTTTAAGGCTATGTTAACACCCCCCCACCCCACCCCCCACAAATCCCCATCCCTAATCCTCCCGACTTCCCAGGGCCCACACCTGGCGCTACCTTCTGTCTAAAATATCTTGTGTACATATGGATTAAAAAATAAAAGTAATATATCAAAAGAAAAAAAAACAGAGAAAAAACAGAGAAAGAAAAAAAAAAGGGGGAAAAAGAAAAAAGAAAAGGAAAAGAAAAAAGAAAAAAAAAGGAAAAAAAAAGAAACCACTCTTTGTGTTGATCTCAGCCCCCCATCTTTATCTATGTTTAAATAGTATAAATCATTCTATCTATATTTTATTCTCGTCTCTTACTTCTTTGCTATTTACCCCAACCTTCTGTAGGTTCTCCCGTTCCTCTTCCTTAACCTCATGATCCCTTCCGATAAAATTTAAGCAGCGTGGTTCATACCATATATTCAAATATAACTTTACAGACAAGTAATCAAACTTTCCCTTCTAGTAAAATTTACACAGCATGAATCATCTTTCTTTAAAGCAGCGTAAATCAAATATTACTTTACACAGAAATCAATTTCTATCTTAAGATAATTCCAACCAACTTCCTCTTCTAATAGGATTTAAATAACGTAATTCATTCCACATGCATTTTACCCTTTTCCCTTACTTGTCTGATATTTTTCCCTTCAAGTAAAAGTTAAATAGCATGGGTCATTCCACATATTCGAATAATACTTTCAGCAAAAGTCAGTTAACCTTCTATTTTAAAATAGTCCCTTCTAACAAAGTTTAAACAACATAAATCATTCAGCATTCTTTTTACACATTACCTTAAAATAATCCCAACCGACTTTCTGTTCTAATAAGCTTTAAACAACATAAGTTTTACCCTCATCCCTTGCTTGTCTGATGTTTACCACAAATAACGTAGTTCATTCCACATGCATTTTACCCTCATCCCTTACTTGTCTGATATTTACCACTATCAAATTTATACTAGCATTTGTTTAAAATGTAATTCAGAGCAATTTATAAAATAATACTTTCAGCAAGAATCAGTTATCCTTCTATTTTAAAGTATTCCCTTCTAACAAAGTTTAAACACCCTAAATCATTCCGCATTCTTTTTACACTTATCTTAAGATAATCCCAACCGGCTTTCTATTCTGATAAGCTTTAAACAACGTCAATTTTACCCTCATCCCTTACTTATCTGATGTTTACCACTATCAAATTTATGCTAACGTTAATTTAAAATCTAGCTCAAAGTAGTTTCACCCAGCTTTCCCTTCTGATAAAAATTAGTCCGCTTTTTCTACCGGGGAGAGGTCTCAAACCCCCATTCAGTCCTCAAGCATTTTGAAATGTCTAAATTTTCGATCTCCGTTTTTCTACTTCTCCGAGGGAGGAGGGGCTACCCCCTCCATCTTGCAACCACATGGCCAACCGCTCGGCTTCTCCTTCCGCTTGTCTCTCCACTCTTCCAAACGCGTCAGGAAGTCCCGCCTTCAGAATCCTACAGTAGAAATCTTGAGCCTCCGAAACAGAGTTAAGACGAAATCTTTGATTCTCAAATGTAACCGTGATACCGGCAGGGGCCTCCCATCTGTATCGAATCTGTTGGCTCCTAAGCTCCTTAGTTAAAAAGGCGTAGTCCCTTCTTGCTTTCAGCATCTGAGAAGGAATATCTTTAAAAACAATCAGGTATTGGCCGTCAACTCGGAGACTGTTATTATGAAATTTTTGCACAATTGCATTTCTAGATTCTTTTGTAGAGAAATGTATAATTATGTCCCTCGGGAGCTGTCGCTGTTCCGCTATCAATGAGTTCTGGCGATAGATTTTCCGAATCTGCCAATCAAAGTTAAGTCCCGGGCTTCCCAGCGCATGGCTGAAGGCTTCAGCAAAGGTCTGTTTTAAATTCTCTTGCTCCTTTTGACGGAATCCTCTGACCCTTATCGCAGATGCCTTCCTATTAAAATTTATCATCATAAGCTGTTTCTCATTGTCTCTAATTTTCTGTTGTAAAATTTCAATATTGGTAGTCAAATTAAAGTTAGCCTTCTCCAGACTTTCCAATTTGTTCTCTATTTCAGCAGAATAATCTGACAGGGCAGACACAGCTGCAAACGTATTCGCCTTCATTTGATTAACTTTAGATTTTAAATCATCATATAATTCCAATACAAATTCCCTGATTTCTTTCTTAAAAGCGTTAAGCATTTTAAGGAGATATTCCTGTGTTAAAAGTTCCCCAGCAGAAGGCACAGGAGACAAAGGCTGTGTTTCCAATGAAGATTCTTTAAATTCTTTTGTAGCAAGACGCTTCCTTGACTTGGGTGGCATAATAAATAAGCAAGTAAGCAGAGCTTCGCTCCCCTCTATTTCCAAAGAAGAAAGATTTATTTTGTTAAGGAGCAGTCTGCAGGAAGATAACACCGGCTAAGTACATCAATCATCCACGGAGAGAAATCGCCATTTTGAGGTCTATTTAGACAAAGAAGTCTCTAAGACGAATGGTGCTGGTATTTACGATAGTAATAAAAACATAAATCTCACAGGGGTGGGACCCGCCCGTATCAATTCTAGCTTGAAAAAACTTTGTCTTGTCCTGGGGGGGGCTAGCCTGTCTGGGGCTGCCAAAAAAAAAAAGGCAGCTGAGAAGAAATGGCTGGAGATAAAAGCTCCGCTTCGGCCGGATCTAATCTCTTTCCACAGCCATAAAAGAAAAAAGGCTGTGGCTTACGATTAGATCCTAACCTACGGGGCTATCCTCCCTGCCCCTTTCTTAGCCAAAAAGGGGTGCTATCTATGATCTTATTTAGATATACAGACCAGATCTCTGAGGAGCTCGGTGGAGCCCTCCTCGGCAACAGGCCACACCCCCCGGAAGTCCAGATGGTCAAGATCTTGTGGGATTTCCGTATACAAACGGAAAAAATACTGGCGCATAATACACCAGACATCACAGTGGTTGAGAAAAATAGGGTCACAATAATAGACATCGCAATACCAGGTGATAGCAGAGTCGCCGAGAAGGAACATGAAAAAATCGCAAAATGCCAGGACTTAAAAATCGAAATTCAATGACTATGGCACAAACCAGCAGTGGTAATTCCAGTAGTAATTGGCACACTGGGTGCTATTCCAAAAGCACCGGAATTATATTTAAAACAGTTAAAAATTGACAAAATCACCATCAGTCAAATGCAAAAAGCCGCACTGCTTGGATCTGCATGCATATTACGAAAATATGTTACGACATCCTAGGCCCCTGGGTGGGGCCCGACTAGTAACCAATGCCAAATCCGGCAAAACAACTGGCCGCTGTGATACAATTGTATAACAACAACAACAACAACAACAATAATAATAACAATAACCCTAACCCTAACCCTAACCCTAATAATAATAATAATAAACCAGATTAGCAAAGACAGCAATATCTAACTTCAGGAAGGAGGTTGGAATGTGATCCAGGTAGCTCCTTCCATTTCTATGGGGCCACATTCTACATTTAGGCAAGAAAAATCAAAACCACAGGTACTTAGCTCAACAATAACTGCAAAAGAGATCTTGGAGCCCTAGTGGAGAATCACTAAAATATGATCCAGTAGTGTGCTGCAGCTGCCAAAAAAGCTAACACAGTCCTAGGCTGCATTAGTAGAGAGAAAAAATCAAGATCACATGAAATGTTGATACCACTTTATAATGCCTTGGTAAGATCACACTTGGAATACAGCATCCAGTTTTGGTCACCACAATGTAAAAAAGATGTTGATATTCTAGAAATAAATACAGAGAAGAGCAACAAAGATGATTAGGTGACTAGGGACTAAAACATATAAAGAACAGTAGCTGGAATTGGGTATGTCTATTTTAAAGACTGGGGGTGACATGATAGCAGTGTTCTAATATACATGGGGCTGCTACAAAGAAGAGAGAGGTCAACCTATTCCCCAAACCATCTCAAGGAAGGACAAGAAGCAATGGGTGGAAACTAACCAAGGAGAGAACCAACCTAGAACGAAGGAGAACATTTCTGACAGTTAAAAGAATCAATCAATATAATGACTTGCCTCCAGAATTTGTGGGTGCTCCAACACTGGAAGTTTTTAAGAAGAGATTGGACAATGGTTTGTCTGAAATGATATAGGGTTTTGCTGCCTGAGCAGTGGGTTGGACTAGAAGACCTCCAAGGTCCTTTCCAACTCTGCTATTTCCCCATTAAAATTTCACCAGTGCTCCAAAATTTATCTATTCTATTTATATATCTCCAAACCACTAAAGACTCGCTGGTATGAATCCTTGCACCCTTTACATTCCGCGACTGACTCTGGAGTTTGCACATGGCTTTCAAACCTCCACATACTGTAAGACAAAATCATATATGTGTGTATATATATATATATATATATATATATATATATATATATATATATATATATATATATATATATATATATATATATATATATATATATATATATATATATATATATATATATATATATATATATATATATATATATATATGTATATACACACAAACAGATCAAAGGAATTCCTTCAGAATCAGTGATGATTACCATAATAGAGCTCTAACTAGACAATTACTTTAGATAAATTATCCTCCAATTTAGGAATTCCACTTTACTATGTTTTACATGTTGTCAATCAGAATATAACTTCATTTAGCTAGAAATTCAAACACCAGCCTATTACATAGCCCTTCATGTAGAAGAAGCAAAGACTAACATCTAAAAATAAGCAATAAAAAAGACACTCACTTCCAATGACTAGCTAATCCTATCATGTAAATATTTAGGCAGTAATCACCACATGATGGAGAACCAAATAGAAATACAAAGTTGCTATTTGAGATTCAAATTAATAGTTAATTATTCCATTGTTTTTATTTTTAAGAGACCATTAATTTTGATGGTAATAGACATCAAAGCTCATTACACAAAAGCACTAGGAGTGGAGGCATAAAGTGATTAATCTCCTTGATTTTATGATTTGAAGTTTCTATTTTTACAAAATGCATTTAAACTAATCTTCAGAATCCTGATGAGAAGAAATGATTTCTTTTGTTGCATGCATGAGTCACTGTACTTACAGGCAGCTATAGGGGTTAACTTAAAACTTCCATTGCACAGTGGAAAATGTGTCAGTGCATCTATGCCTCATATTATTTTAAAGTGACTATCAGAATTTGGTGACAATAACCATTCATGGAAAAATCTGCAAATTATTTTCTGCTTGTCAAAAAACACAAGAGTGGATTCACAGAGGCAGTTATAGAAAGATGTAAAAGCCATTAGGTGGCAGCACCTTGCTGGCCTTGTCTGGGATAAAAAACTAACTGGAGTTGGACCAGATTAATACTTGGATGGGAGTCTTCCAGGGAATAGCATGGCAGGTCACTAGATTGGGAAACAAATAATAAAAAGTCACAATAAACTAGTTCTGCACTGTTGCAAAGAAAATTGCATGGTTCCACAACATTCTCAAAATTTAACTCAGCTCATAGGACACTTTCATTTTTTTCATTTTATAAATGCATTGCTAGAAAAGAAAAAAGGTAGATTAAAAATGGACCCTGAGAGAGAGAGAGAGAGAGAGAGAGAGAGAGAGAGAGAGAGAGAGAGAGAGAGAGAGGGAATGTATGTATGTATGTATGTATGTATGTATGTATGTATGTATGTATGTATGTATGTATCACTTTGCAATGCTTTAGATCCCTTTCTAAGCAGCTTACAGAGTCAGCATATTTCCCCCAATAATCTGGGTCCTCATTTTACTGACTTCAGAAGGATGGAAGGCTGAGTCAACTTTGAGCTGATGAGGATTGGGAACCCCTGACAGTCAGCAGAGTTAGTCTGCAATACGGGATTCTAACCACTACACCACTGTGGCATTAAATTTGTGCATGCTAATTTATAAGAATAGATGCAAATGTGGAGAGATAGATAAGTTTTTGGCAGCATTTCAGAAATATTTTGCCATTAGAAATGACAGAAATCTTTGTAGCTCGAGTGGTGGATGTTGGTAGTGGTTTGTTCACTGAACTTTCTTTGCAGCTTCTGAATGTTTTGCCACCAGGGCTAGATGACATCCTCTGTGGGACTTCAGCTGAACCATCATGCTTGGTGAAGAACTGAAACAAGACATTTCAACCGAAGTCCCACTGAGGATGTCACCTAGCCTAGTGATGAAACTGTTCTGAAGCTAAACAGCAAGCTCAGTGAACAAACCATCACCACCACCAATCTGGATGACTGAGAATCTCTACAGACTTTCATCACCAACGTATTTTGCATTGCCTCATTCCAAGGGCTGAGAGTGAGTGATTAACCCAAGGCCACTCAACTGGCTTTATGCCTAAAGTGAGACGAGAATTTACAATCTCTAGCCTGAAATCTTAACCACCCCACCAAACTGGATCGCGCTGCTTGGAAGTTACACTACACTGTAGTTTAATGCAAAACACTATATTGTAGCTTAATGCTTGTATAGTATAGCCTTTATTTTCATTGTACAAAATAAATGCAACGAAATTGGTTTTTGAAATTGTGGGCCTATTCCTATACCAGAAAGAATAGATGAAGTTCCCCTTTTTAATCTTGGATCAGTTTGGATGGGGAGGAAAGATCATTTACAAACTTAGCCAGGAGATTTGGGTAGGGGACAAACCATACCAAATGATATAAAAGAGAAGCATGGAAATTCTCCCCAAAATATTCTTTTTTTTTTAAAGTTTACATTTAGATTCAGGAACACAACAATTTCAGCATCAGCCAGAAATGCAAGCTGTATTTACTAGTATAATAATATGTTTCTTATGATCAAAACTGCAATGGCATACTTTTCTAAAGAAAACATAAAAATATTTACATAGCAGCATAACTTTAGGAAGACACTGGCAAAGGAAGATGTAGATACAGCAACTTCAGAAGTTTCTTCATGGAATAAAAAACAGCAAGAAATGACCTGTATTTTGAAGCAAGACGATGGCTTTGCAAGGAGACAGAATGAAGAAACAATTCTAACAGTTAATAATTAACTCACTTTCAGAAATCCCAGATGAATGAATCCTATGTTAAAATGTAGGTTGTAAATTATATCAATCAGAAATGGCAATGCTACATCTGCTCTTGTTACTACTTGCAGGAGACTGTAATTAATTGCTTTGATATAATTTTAATTAATTTAAAGTTAAAATTGGTTTTTTATTTAAAAAACATTTTTGTCTTGGTGCTCCACTTTTAGCAAATGTATTCAAAGATCAAATGTGATCTTTGATTTAAAAAGAATACTGCTTTATGATTAAATTAGGAATCACCTTGCTTTAAGGTGATTCCTAATTTTTGCACCTTATGCAAAAATGTTGAGTCAGAATATTCATTGCTGAAAATTATCCTTCCCATGAAAATATTTTCAGTTCTCCGCCTTCATCTTTATTTGTGTCCTGGTCTTGACCAAGGTGATACTGAAGCAGCTCAGGAAGAAGGAAAAGGCAAAGCAGAACTTGAAAGTCAAATTAAAAATAAAATAATGTTTAAATCACAGCCAATGTTTTAGCATTGCTGCATGCTGTAACTCAGTGTTTTTCAAACTTGGCAACTTTAAGATGTATGGATTGCCAAGAGGACTTTCAGAATCTCAGAATTCATCAGCCAGCATGTTTTTTTGTCCATAAATTATTTGATCCATATATGTTTGATTTTTTTGTTTGTCTTTGTGTATACTATTGTAAACTGAGCTAATTGATGAGGCGTGGAACGGCTGAGGTAAATAGAACAGCTCTTTATTGAACAGAATGGCAACCAGCAAAACTGAATACAGATTCAGCACCTCACCCTGCTTGACAGCTATTTATACACGGGCTGTCAAGCAGGGTGACCAATAGGGAAGGTGGAAACAGCCCGCGCTCTGCCAGGCACGCCTTAGCCAATCAGGCACGGCTCAGCAGGAGCCGGCTGTCATTCACTGGCATTTGGAAGGCACCAAGCTGCGGGAGCCAAGCAGCGGCAAACAGGCGCTCATGCTGCTTGGTGATACTCCTAGGACAGTGAATGGCACTGTGCCCAGCTGAAAAGGGGTTTGCCAGATGGCTGCTCGTGAGTGCGGTCCCTTCACGGCTGTTGTGTTGCACTCATGAGGCTGTGCCTGGCTCTTTGGGAGCCCGCTCGCAAGAGAGCAGCTGCCTGGTAACCCCCCTCTTCAGCTGGGCACAGCACTGTTCACCAACCTAGCGGTATCCCCAAGGCGCCAAGCAACACAATCACCTTTGCCTCCCTCCAGGTTCCCGCAGCTTCACACCATTGGGATACTGCTAGGTGGTGAGCAGCGTTCTGCCTGGCTGGAGGTGGGGGGTTGTCCAGGGGGCTTATATGCAGGGGCGGGGCTTATATTTTTGTCCACCAGAAAAATGTGTCATGGCTCTATTATGAGGACATGTCGTATTTTCAGGTAAACACGGTAGCAGTAAACCTTCAGGTATCCCATCCTCGTCGCCAGTATTGTAAACTAAGCTAATTGATGAGGCGTGAGGTAAGTAGAACAGCTCTTTATTGAACAGAACGGCAACCAGCAAAACTATATACAGATTCAGCACCTCACCTGCTTGAGAGCTTTTTATACATGGGCTGTCAAGCAGAGCGACCAATAGGAAAGGTGGAAACAGCCTGTGCTCTGCCAGCCACGCCTTAGCCAATCAGGCACAGCTCAGTAGGAGCCAGCTGTCATTCATAAGTTGAGGACTTGCAGCCGGTCGCAAGTCAAGGACTCACACTAATATTCAATATGTACCATGCTAAATTGTTTTAATATTATATGGTTAAGCAAAACGTGGCTTACCACAGGGATCTTAAAGTGTACCAAAGTTGAAAAATATTAATATAGCTGTGAAATAACTATTAAAATCACACACTTTAGCCCCTTCAAATAGAAAGCACTTCAAAGCAATGGTTTTTTTTTAATGGCAATAAGGATTTCATTTTGCCTTTTTTCTATCCTGCAATTAGAATGACATTCCTTACATCTCACCCTTTTCTTATATATGGACAATGAAACATACAAAGTTTCTTTGATGAAAAGTAGCTGAAAAACTCTTCCAGATGAAATACCAGTAGAACTGTGCAAATCCCAATCTATTCAGTGGTGGGATTCAGCCAGTTCGCACCTATTCAGGAGAACTGGTTGTTAACTTTCTAAGAAGTTCAGAGAACTGGTTGTTGAAAGAAATCTCATTTTGTTTTTTTCCCACTTTACAGGATTAATCCTGTAAGGACGTTAGGAAGGAAATATTCTGGTGTTGTTTCTAGGCTAATCTTTATTGTCCTGCTTACAGAAGCTGTCTCTCCAGTTAACCCTTATTACATTATAACAGCTAAGGCGAAGTGCCATTGACATGAATGACGTTGAGTTGGCCATGGCCACCCAGTCACATGACCACTGAGCCCCTCCTATCCAGCTGGTCATTAGGGCAGATAACTGGTTGTTAAATTATTTGAATCCCACCACTGACTCTACTGAAAGGGTCTGCATATACAAATGGGCAAGGGACATGCCTGATTTCAAATACGTTTTGAGGAGCTTTAAGTGTCTGTAAACTTTAGCAATAGATTTTATTGCTTAATCATTCCCCAAACTCCCAAAAGGCACAAACAAATCCAAATTTTGATCCAAAGATGCTTTTCAAAAAGCAACTGGGCTTTTGGGTTTTTTTTTTCTTGAAAATGTTTTGCTTCTCATTCAAGAAGCTTCTTCAGTTCTGACTCCAAGAAGCTTCTTGAATGAGAAGTGAAACGTTTTTAAAGAAAAAACAAGAAAGTCTACTTGCCTTTTGAAAAGCACCTTTGGGACAACCATGACCTGAATAATAGAGAATCTCCATAGCCAAATTTTGATCAACTATCTGAAATACACAAAACTGATGCTGATAGATGATATATGGCTACATTTTCTGGACTTCTTTTTATCTAATGTCTAAAAGATCCAGTCTTTCAGATAGAGTTCAAAGAATTGCATCAGAAGCCTTTGAAAACAGAATAAAATGTTAAAATCTGATGCCTTGTTTATTAAGCATGGAATTGCAGTAAATAAAAAAATTAGGCATCTGATGCCTAAAAAGTGCCTGAGATAATGGAATGCAAGTACATACTGATGTCATTTGCAGTATGCCACAATTGTGCATGTGTCATCATATTAGTGACACAAGAGTTTGTTTCTGATACTAACTGTCTGGGAATCCTTTCTGAATTAATTATTTTTTATTTCAAATGTTTGATTTCTTTTTTCATTTTTCATATTTTCTCATATTTTCATTTTTTTTTCATTCTTTGCTACTGTCACTGAACTTGGGCATATTTCCTAGGATGCCTGCTTAGGTTATGTTACCTATCATTTTTACCCTACATTCTGCAATGGTTATATAATTTTGTTCTCTTACACAATAATGCTTTAAAAGCTTTCTACACTTCTAAAATCACAGAGTTTGTAACAAAAAAAATAGCAAAAATTCTTCTGGGAGATGCTTTCTGTAGAATAACACCTTTAAGTTAGAAAAATTGCAACTTTACTTTTTCTCCTTATGAAAATGATTTGGTAGCTATTCCTTATCTTAAAATGATAAGATACATTAAGTTAAAGACTAACCACCATGTTTGAAGGAATGTGAATTCTTACTGACTCATGAGAGTTCATTAGAATGGAGGTGCTACTCCCTTGAAAAATGACAAGCTGGTTAGGTTAACCTAACATTTCACAATCTGGAGCACCATTAGAAGTGTTGAAACTGCAACTCTCAGAATGTCCAGAGTTATAGTATCACTATCTGAAAGGAATAGATCCAGGAAACAAAGGCAATTTGGTATAGCAATTAAAGTTGGAAACAGGCTAGACTAGAGCCAGATTACTTTAGTGGTTAAAGTATCAGGCTAGTAAGCTGGGTACAAAACCAGCTGGGTGACTTTCAATCTGTCATTCTCTGTCAGTCCTAGGATGGAGGCAATGACACACCGCTTCTGCAATCTTGCCATGAAAACTGTAGGGATTTGTGCATACAAACTAATAGTGAATCAAAGGAGCATACTCAGTGCTGAATGAGCATCGACTTATGAGGGCAACACCATAGCTATATTGCCAATATTTACTTCAGAACCTGAAGTATCAGGTAAAATAAATAAATAAACCATCTTCATTTGACTGATAATAGAGTGAGCCATGTTTAAGGTGACCAGATTTTCAGATTGGTAAAGAGGGACACCTTTGACCGGGCTGGGGAGGGGGGGGCTTGATTAAAAATTTTATACGGGGCAACAAAATTTATCATATAACGCAAAAATAGTATTGTAATTTTTTTTATTTCAACATAACTACAATTTACAAATATAAATTGTAACTCTTGCCAAGCATCAAAATTTTGATCGCGTGACCATGAGGATGCTGCAATGGTCGCTAATTGTGAAAATGGTCGCTAAGTGTGAAAAATGGTCATCAGTCACTTTTTTCAATGCCATTGTAACTTTGCTCACTATACCACCTTTCTTGCCACAGTTCTTAAGTGAATAACTGCAGCTGGCATTTTGTATTTTGGATAGAATCTTTTTTTAAATAGTCTAAGACAATTTAAAAGAAGAATCCACACAGAATAAAGCTATTATAAAAAATCCTATGCACAATAAATAAAATATTATTTTAAAATACATTAAAAAAATAAAAGAAAAAAAACCCAGCTCACTTACCAGCAGGCACAAGTCAATCCAGAATGATATAGATGTTAATACAAAGAACTGATCAAATTAAAATGGTGAAATTAATCAGGGAAATATTTTTCAAAGAAACTCTGCCACCATTTTTTCTTCCACACGAGCCGACCTCCAACCTCCGTGCCCCTCCCCTCTGGAAAATCCAGGAAGTAACACTAGTGGCCCGTCTAGCCAAGCATTTCCTGGAGCTCTATGGTACTTGGTCATTTTTTCTTATAAAATGAGGTAATAGGGGCAGGGGGGTCCGTTTTCTTGCTTTAAAGTTTTAATATCTTCAATGAAATTACTGAGACAGAGAGAGAGAGGTTAGACAGAGTGTCTTTTGTCTTGCCCCGGTTAGGATTTCTTAAGCAAATCCACTGGGCTTTCAACATGAAGCCAGAAAATTGGGACTTTTTTTAAATGGTCCGTTTTAAAAGTATGTTGGAAGTATCAGTAGAACAGTACCTCCCCTCTTGTGCAAAGATAGCAGCAGCATTTAGACATATACCACTTCACAGTTATTTACAGCCCTCCCTAAGTGGTTTACTGAGTTGGCATATTGCCCTCAACAATGTGGGCCCTCACTTTACTGACCTCAGAAGGATGGAAGGTTGAGTCAACCTGGAGCCGCTAAGGATTGAACTTTTGACAGTGGGCAGAATTAGCCTGCAATATGGCTCAAAGATGGACTAATTTAGGAAGTACAATATCTCTGTCCTCCAAGAAAAATGGATACTGGCACATAGAGCTGCCAGTACAATCTTCCCAGTATGGGCATTTATAATAGGTGTGTGTGTGTGTGTGTGCAAGTAAATTAATATGGTGATCACAACACAACCAAACCTCAATACTTTTTATATGTGTTGCAATATATGTTAAAATAGGTAGCATTTCAATCACATGGTGATAGCTGCTCTTCACTTTTCTGATTCCCATCATTCCACTGTAGACGTCATGATCTCTATCATCTTCTACCAGAGCCAAATGCTATACTTTGTTAAATGCTAAGTTCAGTCCTGATCTCTGGCATCTCCACCCCCAATCTGAATTCTCAGGGTTTGAGAAAGAACAGCGTTACCAGATTCAGAAATCTCTGTCATTTATGGGTGTGATAAAGCTGCTGTCATTCAGATCTTGAGGATCAGAGCTGCTTTCATGCATTGCTAAGACTGAGGGCACAAGTATTGAATACATAGTCCCATCTTCTCATACTAGTTAAAATATTCTGTTGTAGATGAATGTTGTATAGCTTAAGTATTACCTGTGGTTTACTGATGAATATTCTCAGGAGTCCGATTCTTTTGAACTGGAGGTTGTAGAAATTCCTGGGCATGTTCTGCATGTAAAAGAAGTGGTTCACTGCTTAACTATGCTCTAAAAACATATGCGCAGGTGCCACTTATTTTTATCACAAAAGTTAAGAGATGTTTCATACTCAGTACATACGGCAAAGCAAAATTTCAAGGTGATGGGCACGAACTAAATATTCTTAAACTATTTCTGCAATGTGTAGCAGTCATTTCTCACACTCTCTGACAACTTGCTTTAGCAGCTCTCTTGCTTTCATTAATTCAATGAGGCACCTTGGATTATGTTCTGAAAATAGATTCAGTTGCTGTCACTATGGTGTACCAAAGCCAAACCCCAAACCACAGGCAACATCTGAACTGCACCAAAGATATCTATTTTCATGCTTATAATAAAGAAGACTATGGGGAGCAGGATGAATCTCGTGGTGTGCTTATTTTTAAACTTCCTCTATAGCAATCCTAGTAAATAATGATGCATAACTTTATTTATATAATATGTCACAAATCTTGTGAAACTGATTTATGCTTGTATACTCCAAATCATATACTACAAATCTATTTTACAAATTTACCAAATGCATGAAAACAGAAAGAATGAGAAGTAATAAGAGAGAAATTCATTTTATGACATATATAGGTAAGCAGGTCCTAATTTCAGATACTAGCCCAAGGATGGGTATCTTTGTTTTACTGCTACTGTCTATTATGATTATCCTAAGTCTGACGTTCTTATTTTTCTTTTCTAATGGAATTGCACACGCATGCATAATCTCATTAGATACTATTCTGTGGAATTCCTAGTGATTTAAAGCATTTTCCCTCTGAAATATGCATGTGTGTACAAATGCAGGTTACTTTATGCAGACCATTCCACAAAGCTCAGTCACTCTTTGCTTGTTTTGACTTGATGCAAATTGTCTGGTATCTTGATGACATCACATTGCCTATGAATCCTGTGCCTTGCAACCTGGACTTGGCCTTCAGTTTCCTCTCATTCTAACAGATGTCTTCTCTTTGCCTTATTGTCTATCTTAGTCACCAAAACAACTTGTCTTGATAATACCCTGTTTCTCCCCAGGCAAAACCACAGCCTTTCTTACTTATCATTAAGAGGTGGAAGCTCATTCTTGAGCCCACCACACAGAATACACTGCCAGTTGCCTAAGGCAAAACATTGTATTGTGATTCTGCCCACACAATCCCATTTCCTTCTGTGGCATTGCTACTCCTATGAAATCTTTGACATACTGTATATCAGCTCTTGGAGTTCTCTCAGAGCAAGAGGACTGATGGCGTCTCTTGGAACATGGAATGAATTAACGAGACTTGCTTTGCTCTGGCAAATTAAACAGGTGATAATAAACCTTCCCAATGTTTTCATTGTTTCACATAGATTACCAAGGAGAGGAAATTATAGATACCATAATTTTCAGAGTATAAGACGCACTGGGGTATAAGACGCATCAAGGTTTTGAAGAGGCAAATTAGAAAAATGTTTTTGCACTCTGCAGTGCAGTTTTAAAAAAAAAAGACGCATGAATAGCCTTTACGAGGCTTGTAGAGTGCCTGGGGGGTGGGGCCACCTAAAAATGAGCAAAAGGTGACCTGTTTTTTGCAAAAATGGGCTCATTTTTGTCAAAAAATTGCATGCATAGCCTTTAGGAGGCTTATAGAGTGCTCCTGGGGGCTGGGGGGACAAAATTGAGCAAAAAAGGCCCTTTTGTCGCTCATTTCTGCCCTCCCCAGCTCCTACAAGCCTCCTATAGGCTCTGCACAGCCATTTTGGTGAAGAAGGCAGGGTTTTGCGAGGCACAAAATGCTATTTTCAGTGTATAAGACGCACCTAGATTTTCAGCCTCTTTTTTGAGAGAAAAAGGTGTGTCTTATATTCTGAAAAATACAGTACTTTCCTTTCTGCTTTAGATTATTCATTTCATTTTTTTGCAATATTGTTTGGATTTATAATGAATAAGTAAAAAGTTGTTTTTCCTGATAAAGGTCATGACTGTTGCTGAATGAATCTATGCAATATACATCTGATTGGCTTTGCTTCTCTTAATAACTAAGCATCATGCCAAGTTCTGCTGATTTTGGTGTGTGCTTATTGAAGTTCTGCACTTTAACATTTACTACTCCATAACTTCAGGAAGTCTTCATTTATTCATTATTTTTTGCTTTTAAAATGATTGAAATTACAGAATTGAGAGAGCATGCCTGCAAGGCATTTCTCATTATATCTATCCCACTGATGCCTGTCTTCAGACTGGCAATTAGCAGTTTTCCTGTGCTGTCATTGTGTTTGATTGCATTATGTGTTTCCTGGTGAACAACAACAACTGAAGACATAAAACTGGATTCACATACTGGTGGATATATGCGAAATCAATGAACATGCTCACAGACCATGCTAACAGACCAACCTTATGTTTTATTTTTGCTGGTAGTCCTACCTGTGTAATAACTGAAATTACCTGAGAGGGGAGGAATGCTTTAATTCTTACTGAGGCATTTCAGTGGAACTTAAGTTCCTAGAAGAATTAAAAAGCAATCCAGATTCTGAAATGACTTGAATACAGAATAATAGAGTTGGAAGGGACCTTGTAGCTAATCTAGTTCAACCAGAGGTGAGTTGCTCCCGGTTCGGCCCAGATTGGGTGAACCAGTAGTAATGGCGGTGGGAAGGTCCACCCACCACCCAGATGCTTCTGCGCATTGCAGATGCGCAGAATGTGCATGAGCAAACTGGTAGTAAAAAAATTGGAAACCCACCACTGAGTTCAATCCCCTATTCAAGCAAGACACCCTGTACCATTTTTGACAAGTGACTGTCCAGTCTCTTCTTGAAAGCCTCCAGTGATGGAGCACCTACTTCTGAAAACAAGCTGTTCCATTGGTTGATTGTTTTCACTGTGGGAAATTTTCTCCTTATTTCTTGGTTGAATCTCTCTATCCCTTGTTCCTTGTCTGGCCTTCAGGTGCTTTGGAAAATAGGTGTTCCCCTCCTCGATGTGATAACACCTCAAATATTGGAACACTGTTATCATGTCACCCCTGGTCCTTCTCTTCACTAGATTAGCCATGCCCACTTCTTGCAACTGTTCATATGTTTTAGTTTCCATCCACCTAGTTGTTGTGGCCCACCAATGGCCAGCAAAGCTGGTGGCAAACTCAGACAGTGAGGAAGTTGGGGAGGAACATGGGCCAGTTCTGGAGTCTGGGGAAGGCTCTGATGGGTGCTCTGCATCAGAGGCAGAGATGGGGCCAGGGATGTCTGACAGTTATCCACTACCTTCGGAGTCAGAGATCAGTGGGGGAGAAGAACAGCTGGAGCCTGTTCTTATTGTGCACATGCACAGAGCTGCCAGGAGAAGGGAAGAGTTAAGGAACAAGGGCCAACTCAGAAGTAAAGGCACAGTGGATGGTAAAAATGGTCCCTCCCATAGGGCATAAAGAGGAGCGAAAGGGGAGTGGAGTTTGCAGGAGACAATTAGTTCACTTAATTAGTGTGAAGATTTGTTTGGTACTCTCAGAGACTCCTTGCCAAATATTGTTTTGTACAGCATTGCGTTTTGAAGATATCGGTCTGGCAGCTCTCTAAGCCTGATAAGGTCTGTGGTTGTAAATTCACCTTTGAAAGATTGTTTTCTGGGACTTTGCTGGATGTGAATGAGAGGAATTTAAATTAGCTTAATAAAAAGGGGTTTTGTTGGGACAAGGAGTCTACTTCATGATTTTGTGAAACCTAGGTCAGAACACCAATCATCGTTATTGCTCTTCTCTGCACTCTTACTAAAGACTCAACATCTTTTTTTATAATGTGGTGGTTAGTGAATAAGAGTAAAATAATTTCTTTCCAAATACAGCTGGAAGAACCTGGGACTCTTGTTTTCAAATGGAAAAGTGAAGTTGATTTGTTTTTCTTCCAAATAATCATTGTTATCCTTACTCTCAAGACAGCTAAGGATATGATGCTATGATATGGAAGCAGCTGCAGCTTTGCAGTCATATACATTAGAACTGTGCAAAAGCATTTGAATGAGCTCCTTTCCAATGCAGATCGCCTCTCTTTAAAACCATTCAAGCAGCTGCTCTTTTGCAAGGCTCACACAGCTGCTTCAAACACTGTTGCTGGCCCTCTCCAAACAGCTGTATGTGTATGTTCATGCAGAGACCGCCAGCAACAGGATTTGACCAGCTTTGCAGAAAGCACTCCTGCTTTAATAATTTGAAGCATGGTGCTTTGTTCACATTGCTGCATGCATGATTCAAACCATTTTGTACAAATGGTTTGCATAGCTCTGGTACATAAACTTTGCATATAGAAAGTCCTAGATTCAATCTGATCTTTGAAAAGATAAAGTAGAAATGGATAGTATGTATTTCAGTAAAAATTTCTTGCAGAATTGCTGCATGTAAAACACTGTGAGTTTTATAGATGTCCTAACTAGTAAAAAGTAAAATTATGTGTACTAAAAACAGCAGAAAAAGGTGACAAAAATTAGAATAAAACTCATATCAAGTAAGCGCAGCAAAACATTGGAACCCAAAGCAGGATAAAACAAATATAACAGTTATAAGAACTATGAATACTATATAGGAGGAATATTTAGAAGTAGATAGAAGTACCATATAATTCATTTTTCTTATTGATAAATTCTATCTATCTATCTATCTATCTATCTATCTATCTATCTATCTATCTATCTATCTATCATCTACCTACCTACCTACCTACCTACCTACCTACCTACCTATCTATCTATCTATCTATCTATTTATCTCTCTCTCTCTCTCTCTCTCTACCTACCTACCTACCTACTATCTACCTATCTACCTACCATCTGTATAATTTGTATTATCTATCTATCTGTCTGTCTGTCTGTCTGTCTGTCTATCTATCTATCTATCTATCTATCTATCTATCTATCTATCTATCTATCTATCTATCTATCTATCTATCTATAGCTATCTATCCATCTATCCCTCCATCCGTCAGTCCATCAGTCCATCCGTCCATATTTCTGTCTGTCTATCTTTACTGAGAGCTAGCATAATAAGTTGTTAAAATATTGAATTTAAAATTCAGATTTAAAACTCCATTGATTTATGAAGCTCACATTCTACAATACATTCTTGTGGTTTGGCTCAAGACTGGCAAAAATTTTAATTTAACTTCTTTGTATTGATAAGGTATTATTTGTATTAGTTTAAGAATAGTAATATTTGTTTTAATAACCAGGCCCTGGAGGGTAAAAAGAGAGGAAAATATTAGCATGTAAAAAAAAAATATTATGAGAAATGTTGGCTCAGCTATAGTTTCTGATGCAATATGCATAACTCACCCTCACATTCTTCCCACATTCTGAAAAAATAAAGTGGATTCATTCAGATCTGAACTCCAGAAATTCAGTTTTTTGATTCTTATTTTCTTAGCTTTGCATAAAGATTAAAACCAAAGTAATCATTTCCAGTAATACTCAGAATTGTTTGTTGCTTTTTATACTATTTCTTCTACAAATGACTCATTTCTACAGGTGTTTGCAAAAATGAAAGGGATCACACTGCAATTAAAAAAAAACCCTCACAAGCTGTTAGTAGATTAATGGTATTTTAGCATCAAGAGTAAGAAGAATGTTATGAAGATGAAAGGAGAGAAAATGTAATCAGGAACAAAAGCCTTGTGGAAGAGATAAAACTATAAAGTCTGTTATTCTGATCAGAATGTAGAAAGCTTGGTTCAGGTCCCCATTCAGCTAGGAAATTCACGGAGTAACCTTGATACAGTTAAAGCTCAACTAAAGATAAAATGGATGGGGAAAATAAAAGCACGATGCACTATTTTTCTTGAAAAAAAAACAATAACCCAAATAGCACTTGTCCATGAAGGTTGTACTGGAATGACTTTTATGAATAAATTTCTATTAAAAAATAAAATAAGATAAAATCCAACAACCAAATAAGTAACCACAGCTTTACAACAATGCATCAGGGTCAAATGGTACTTTCATAGACCAACAAACAACAAACCATAGAATAAAACAAAAATATTAAAAGATAAAATGTGTAGCTAGTTACCGTCTAACATGGAAAACAATTGTTATTTCTTGATTTTTTTTAAATCCAAAGATTTATTATGAAAATCATGAATGAACATTATTTTGCCATCTTTTAAAAGATGCAAAGGATTATCAACTATAAGGAAGAGAATTCTTACAGCTAATTCCAAGCAGAGGTGATTTTAATTTAAAACATCATAAATAGTAATATGTGAGATAATGATTAAACTATACTGCCCATGTAGAGGCAGGTTAAAATTGGTTTTTATGGCCCATGGAGTTCTTAGAGCTGGTCTAACGCTCCACTCTGGAAACGGCCTATGGTGCCTCTGCCAGTGACAATATAACTTGGGAGGGCAGCATGCAGCCCTCCCGAGCTCCATTTTCACTGACAGAGAGTTGCAGCAGGCCGTCCCAGGCAAAAACAGAGATCGGGATCCCGTTTTTGCTGGCAGAGCACTTGGGCCACCATAGGCACCCTCGAGACAAGCTGGCCATGCCCACCTGGCCACGGCCACCCCAACCCCGTGAGATCAAATACAACCCTGATGTCGCCCTCAATGAAATTGAGTTTAACACCCCTGCTCTATTTGATAATGTATTTTAGTTCTTAATTCCTGGACTGTTGGTAATGTTTATATAACTTCTGCATTATTGCCATCCTTCCCTAACTCCAAAATTCTCATATCCATAACTGGTAAGGAAAGCTTTAATTTGGCCCTTTTTACACCACTCTGGAGCTGGCTAGTGTAATTGCTATTATTATATGAAAGCAAAATAGATTTGTGTTTGCAGTACTGTTGTAATCGAAACTAAAAATGCTGTACACTGGGAGTTTCAATTTAATGGACCACGCAGTGCAAAAGGAGATCCATTCTTTCTGAATGTCTTTTGAATTGCAAAGTACATAATTGTAACAGTTTAAAAATCATCATATCATTTGAATCTATTTGCATACCGATAAAATGCACGAATGTCACATTTTGTATAATTTTTTACCACAGCATCATTATATACATTGTTGATTAAATAGCAGAGTAAGAAATCAACAGGTAGCAAAGATAGCAAGTTTTGTGAAACAAGGCTGTGTTGTTTCCTGTATTGTTAGCTCTTGTAGGTAAGATTGCAAGCTTTCGTAGTTAAAATGAGGACATTTACCATTTCTAAGGCAATCAATCCACATAGAGGTTTTTTCTGATGAAATTTCTTTTTTTATTTTATCCCTTAATATGTGTGATTCAGAAAAAAGTGTTGCTTTCTGTCACCTTTCTTCATCTCCTAGCTTCATCTCCAGCTCTCACTTTTAGTTCCTGAGTGCTGTTCCAAGCCACCATCTGAAGTATCTCTAGCTGGGATAATTTAAGCTTGGACTTTGAAAGTTCATATCTGTATGGATTATTTTTACACACTATCCTTGGAAATCTATATCCCCAATGGGCTGCTACTGCCTGGGATTAATCTTAGACAGTCTGGTGTCACAGGTTCTTCCTCTTACTGTCACTGTGCTGGCTCTGCCTTGCTAGATACGGTAGTTGGGCTACTTCAATGGCTGCTGTAAATTCCAGAGACTGCACTTCTTGGCCTTCTTTATCTCTGCCAGGTAACACCAGAAACTAGCAAATTTCCTTAGTCTTTACCACTTGGTCTTCCTGCAGTGAAAGGCTAGCAGATCTGGTGGTTCTTTTATTGGCACCACTCACCACTCATCAAACAAATCACCTGCTTCCCATTCATATTTTGCCATCCTTCCTGTTGCAATAGCAGTAGTAGACTTATATACCGCTTCATAGGCCTTTCAGGCCTCTCTAAGCGGTTTACAGAGAGTCAGCATATTGCCCCCAACAATCTGGGTCCTCATTTTACCCACCTCGGAAGGATGGAAGGCTGAGTCAACCCTGAGCCGGTGAGATTTGAACCGCTGACCTGCTGATCTAGCAGTAGCCTGCAGTGCTGCATTTAACCACTGCGCCACCTTGGCTCTTTAACTCAATGGTCATTAACTCAATGTTCCACCATGGTTCTTAACTGCTGCCTCAATCCTCAGCTGCAGATCCTCTAAACTTCAATTGTGTCATTCTCTCAGAACCCTGTAAAAGCAAAACCTATGTTCACTGGCTTCCCTCCAGATCTTCAGCTTTTTAAAAAAAACCCTCTAACCCAGGAGTGTCAAACTCAAGGCCCGGGGACCAGATTTGGCCCATGGGGTGTTTAGATTGGGACTGCCCTGGAAATAGCAAAGGACTGGCCCACAGGGCCTCTGCCAGTGAAAACAGAGCTTGACAGGGCCATGAGCAGTCCTCCTAAGCCCCATTTTTGCTGGCAGAGGGTTGCAGGAAGTCATCGCACCCAAAAACGGACCTCAGGAATCTGGCAGTGCTCAGGTCACCAGAGGCACCCCTGACATGAGTGACAGCGAGCTGGCCATTCTCCTCCTGGCCCCCTAAATTCAAACACAACACTGATGCAGCCTTTAATGAAATTGAGTTTGACACCCCTGCTCTAACCTCTTGGAGTTCTCCTTCATATTTTGGGCAGTTTTCCATCAGGTCTTCTTTCTGGAAAACTTTCTAACATATCCAGGGTTACACCAATATTCCAGTGCCAACATGCCATATCATTCTGCCACTTTTACATCATTGGATTGAGCCATTTTAAATCCCCCTCCTCCTCATGCATGCCCTTTCCAAAAAGTAGACATATGAACAAAAGTGGACACTGACTATATGACATAACAATGATTTCACTCAAGTCACAGAGAAGGCTACTAGAAAGCCAGTCAGAGAAAGCGGATCATTTCTTTGTTTACAGCAGAGTTCAGATTTTGTGGGAATCTTCATTGGCAACAAAGGGATTGCAATAGAGGATAAATTAAGATATGCATGTAACGATGCAATCATATCCAAAAAGTCTCAAGACTTATGTGCTTGCATCAGATATCCTGATCCAAGTATTTAATTGTGGCACATGCGTGATTGTCCCATTGTGATATCTTCATGGTTTGATGAGTATCCTTGGCCAAGTTATTAAAGCTTCTTTATTTGGGATCACAAGTTGCTGTTCCTACTGTTTAGAATGGTGCCCCCAACCTTTTTTACATCAGGGACCAGTTCCACAGAGAAAGATTTTTCTGCGGACTGGAGGATGGGTGGTTTTTCATGCTGCCTGCATCCCGTGGATGGGTCTTTACCTGGTTGCTGGCATGCCACAGCTTTCTGCCAGTCTACTGACTGGGGGTTGGGGATCCCTGATTAAGAATGTGTTTAAAAATAAGGTTTTTTTTAAAAAAAAGTGCTTTGATGGTAAATTCTATGTAACATGATAGAATATAAATTGCATATGATAGCATACTGTTAAATACTTTGCAAAAAGTATTTGAGGACCCAGATTGTTGGGGGCAAATATACTGACTCTGTAAACTGCTTAGAGAGGGCTGTAAAGCAGTATATAAGTCTAAGTGCTAATGCTAAAAACTGTATGGAGTTTAGCTATTTATTTACAAGGCTTCTATCTCTGTCTCAGAAGAAATTCAATAATATCAATTACATCTCTGTAGATCTTTATTAAGCCAATTACAATTCATTTAACTGCAACTAAATGTTTAGACATAAATGTTCCAGTTAGGGTTTAAAGTATAATTTATATGCATGGTTGCACAGTAGTTCAGAGCCATTTATCTAGTTTTATAGGACAATAATTATGAGAAGGACAATGAAAGCCTCAGTTACAACATATATGCACTGAAACTTAAATCCAGATAATCTCACACATAGAAGCAAATCTAGAATAGCAGAAGCAATAGCACTTAGACTTATATACCACTTCACAGTGCTTTACAGCCCTCTCTTAAGTAATTTATAGGTTCAGCATCAATGTTCTGGGTTCTCATTTTACTGAATGAGGAAGGCTGGAAGGCTGAGTCAGTCTTGAGCTAGTGAGAATCGAACTGCTGAACTGCAGGCAGATGGCAGGCAGCAGAAGTAGCCTGCAGTACTGTATTCTAACCACTGCACCAACCACAACTCAGAGAAACTACAATCCTGGATCATCTTAGAATTATTTTCATAATCCAGGTACCCATCAGCCTATGTTAACTTGAAACCTTAAAAGTGTATATTGCTGTACAATCTTTCTATATTTTTGCTGATGATTTCCAGAGTCAGTTTCTAATGGGTTATTAAATGGTTGTAAATTATAGAAGTCAGTTCTATTTTAGTTGTTTCTAAACCAGATGGGATGGGATTCTGCAATCCTGCAAACAGAGTTATTTGTGTATATCCAGTAGATATATGGCAATGTTCCAATGTTTGTTATCCTGATAGTCTTCAAATCTTTAAAACAAAAATCTGGAAACCAAGAGCTGGTTCAGATGCAGTAATACAAAAATAACAGGACTCCTACATAAGGCTTCTAAATACCCTTTAGTCCTGTTGAGCTCTTACATGTATCTTCAGCAGCCCAATTGCATGGCAGCACATACTGTAGAATAGTTCAAGATAGATTTTCTGAGCTCTGCTATCACCTGAAGATTGGGAAAAAAATAGCTTCACTGAGATCATCTGAGGTTTCTCTATGCATAACAGACTACCTTTCCCCCCCTCTTTTGGTGACCTCTTTGTTTGTGGTGGATTTATATGTAGCTGCCTAACCTAGTGACTCTGGGCTACATGCACACAGTGGTTAATAAAAGAATAAATGCTATCAATTCCCCGAAACAAACAACTGAATGTATTTGATATATAAATTAAAATCAACTTGTGATATCTGCCCAAATGATCAAAGGTAACCTTGAAATCTCATTTGCCCATCAAATATATTTTGATTTAAAACCTTTCTCTGCATAAGAACAGAAAAACTATGATCATTAATTTTAAGTTCAATGATTTTTAAGCAATTTAAGATAAAAAAAATTAATGAATCTGTTTTTCTACTCCCTTTTCTGCTAGTGGCTGATTTCATATAATATAATTAAATGTGCATAAGCTGACATTAACAAATTTGATATCCTAATAACTTGGGAGGTCTACATTTTAAGCAATTCATTATATAAGTGCAATTAGAAATTATGCAGCTTCATTTGAATAGCTATTGGTTTCAAAGCATTGAAAATTAATCAGAACTGACTCTGATGTCTTGCTGGTGGATTTCCCAGTTGATTTTAATTGGCTTCTGAAACAGAAACCTGGACTTGATTTAATTTTCAGTCTGATCCAGAAGACATCTCCAATTATGTAAACAACTTGTTTTAAATTGTCCACAGAGCTCTTTAAATATCTGTAAACCCAACTGTAATTTTCCTATTGAAGACTTTTTAACGGCTATAAAATTAAGCTACTGGTACGTAGAACATATTTGTTTTCTCTCCTTACCTTGTTCTTATTTTGTTTGTTTGAACAATGAACCAGTAAAATATCTGCTGATTCATAGTTGAATCATTCATAGTTGATTTCAATTTTAAAGGAATCTAGCACATATATTAAAATTATTTTAACTTTATGTCATTTTTTAAAAAGTGATATAAAATTAAAGCCTTTGGAAATAGCGTAAATGTTCACATACACAATCTTTAATATTTTACTTCAGTCCTATGTAAAGCAATGCAATTTAGATTTAAATTATCAACCTGTTCACCTAGTTGACTTCATTAATAATAAGTGATCTGACATTTCTCTGTTGAATTTGATTGGCGTCTTTGAAACATTTTGCAAAGAACAATAATAAATGCATTTGATAGTACCAAAAATCATATCGTCTCTCTTTGAATGCAACTAAGGATGGGCTGTTCTTGTAAGATTGTTTTTCTACTTGTAGAAGTTTGGTTTATTTCTGTCGTAGGACTGAGTGTATTTGTGAAACACTATTCATACATTTTACACATACACACACACATGTACACACACAATATATGTTGCTGTTGCTTTAACCATTTAGTCAGTGTCCAATTCTTGGTGACTTTATAGGCAAATACACACATATATCATTACTTAATTTTTAGCATTATATGTTTTATTTGTTTTGGCTTAGCAGTATATATTAATCAAAATACTAGCTAATTCCAGAATGCATAGTTTAAAAAACATTGTCTCAGCATAGAGTATAAACCCAATCACTTTATTTTCCACATATGCAGAATGTCTGAATCGTGTTTTGTAAATCAGTATCTCATAATTACTAAAGAAATTATTCTGTTTCAATGTAAACAGTGTAGGTGAACTCCAGAGAAAAAGCAACAATATTCGACATACTGTACATGAGATGTGGTGCCTGATACATCACTGTTCTCTTACAATCCATAAAAACCTCTTTGACTTCCATTACACAAAGGAATTTCTGTTGAATTGGAGTGTGGAAAATGACAAACAGGACAGGACAATCAAGACTCAGACCCAGAGGTGGTATTCAGCAGGTTCTGACCAGTTGTGGAGAACGGTTAGCGGAAATTTTGAGTAGTTCAGAGAACCGGTAAATACCACCTCTGATTGGCCCGGCCCCCATTTATTCTCTGCCTTCCAAGTTCCAGCTGATCCAGAGGAAATGGGCATTGTCCTTGGAGTGGGGAGGGAATGAAGATTTTACGGCATCCTTCTCCTGCCATGCCCACCAAGCCACACCCACCAAGCCATGCCACACCCACCAAGCCATGTCCACAGAACTGGTAGTAAAAAAAATTGAATCCTACCACTGCTCAGTCCCCCTTTAACTGCATTTAAGATCCTATTTGCTTAGGGGTTTTGATCACTCTCTTACCTTTAAAATTGGAAAGTGCTGATCACATTTGGATCCAACTGTTGTCAGGTATTCCTTCATCCAGAGTGCTGGATTAATCTCGGAAGAGCCGAGGTGGCGCAGTGGTTAAATGCAGCACTGCAGGCTACTTCAGCTGACTGCAGTTCTGCAGTTTGGCTGTTCAAATCTCACCGGCTCAGGGTTGACTCAGCCTTCCATCCTTCCGAGGTGGGTAAAATGAGGACCCGGATTGTTGCTGGGGGCAATATGCTGACTCTGTAAACTGATTAGAGAGGGCTGAAAGCCCTATGAAGCGGTATATAAGTCTAACTGCTATTGCTATTGCTATTCACCTACATAAGATTGTCATTGGCTTGGATGGTGTTCATTCCTATTCAGTTTATCTGCATCTCCATTTCCAAATTTAATAATAAATACAATAATATTGTATTAACAAGCAAAATTGCTGAACTAAATTTTGCCAAGCTACCTGTACTTTTTTTCACACCAGTATTGTACAGCATTAAAAACTGATACTGTAATTTTATGCTTGCAAAGAATATATTACAAACAATAAATAATACATTCATTTTTTTAAAAAAATGCATGCTTCCAAAAAGCAGAATACAACTTTTAATGAATATCCTTCTGAGTTATGGTCTAAACCAGTCATATTTTCATTATTTTTACTGCTTAAGTTTTTTGACCTCTGAACCTTGATAAATTTTAAATGCTACTTTCAATTTCTCCCTAAACATTATGTTTCTAAACTACTTTCTTTTCCCATAACTTGGAAAAAGGGGTTTCTTTTGCTTCAGGAAAGTATCAACAATAAAAGGTTTAGTAAAGTGCTGAATCCATATGATGCCACATAGAATGATCTGAAAACTATGGACATAATGCAATGTACTTGTGATTTATTGATTTATTTAAGAAGCAAAGCTTACAAAGATTACATGTCTTACAGCAATCACGGCTGAAGAAACAGTACTTCGGCTGGACCAATGTACTATTAGCATCATTATTTCATGCTGAACCAAAACTTCTTGGATAAATACAATATGCCATTTTCTTTCTGGCACGTCTAGTATCAGGGTCTACAAATTAATAATACAACACTGAGATCAATATATCCATGTTCAAGTCAAGCCACAGATGATAGGAAATATTTTTCTTCCTACCCTGAGTACAACAACAATAACACAGAGCAAAAAAACCCTCCCATTAATATATTTATAATTAAACACTGCAATTTCCTACATTGCTATCTATAAATTTAATGATTATAATTAATAATGCTGGATGAAAATGTTATGATTATATTGAACATTTCACCACTGAGAGCAAATATGTATTTACAGAACTGAATTCAATGCATAACTGGTGTGCATAAAACTACTTAATAAATCAGGAGCAATCATGACACCCAGGTCAGCTATGCAGTTGCAGATAGTTATATCAGATTCACCGTATATACAAACAGAATGCCTTTCATGCTAGTCAGTTATATGCTGCATAGGACATCACTACCTACCCCATCTTTCAAAAATGTTTATTTTAAAATGGATATGATTTTTAGTAATAGATTCTATTGAATTCAGAATATAAGAACATTTGCAACAGCATCAATTAACAATAGTTGAGGTTGTCAGAAGAGCAAAAAAACAGAACTTTGTATCTCTCTTGACACCTGAAGCGGTAAAAGAAAAAGAGAAGGAGGAGGAGGAGGAGGAGGAAGAAAACGTAGAAGACATAGAAGAAGAAGAAGAAGAAGAAGAAGAAGAAGAAGAAGAAGAAGAAGAAGAAGAAGAAGAAGAAGAAGAAGAAGAGATTGCATCAAGTGTGAAATACTCTTGTGGAAATTCACTATCAATGATACCAATGACCTAAGCTGGCCTATTGCAACATCTGATGTTACTGGTGTGGACAATGTCACTTTGAGTTTAAGAACTTTTGGGCCTTTACTGTCAGGTTAGTTCCATTTTTAATTCCTTTTGCCTTGAGCCAATATTATTTTGACAAAAATTACTTCCTTCTTTTTCATTCTGCTACTTCCATTTTTACAAATTATATGACCTGATTTAAAAAAAAATGAAGTGAGAAGTAAACAACATTAAAAACAGAATGCTTTTAGGAGTATGTACAGTACAATTGGATATTATGTGCTTAGAGATTGTGTCTAGTTAAATTCAAGATATATAATTATGCTACATTAGCTTATTTATCCAATAATCCTATATAATCTGTTCGAAAAGGGAAATCTATGGTCCTTAAGATGTCACTGACAGCAGTTCTACATACTGTGGTCAAAAGTGTTAAATGCTAACATTTCTAGTTCAGCAATTTCTGGAGCTTTTTAAAAACTCAGCATCATCTATTATGTGAAAGGTTTTTTTTTGTTGCTCTGTTGTTAAAGAGAGATGCTTCCATTTTATGAATGAAATGACGCTATGGTCTTCCTTCAAAGATATTTCTTGGGTGATCAATTTGTTGATTCATTTGTAGTTTAGGTCCAGTTTGGAAACTGGAAATCCAATAAGCTTAAGCAATCCGTCCTAATAATGGATCTTGGGCTGCATTGCTGCTAAAAATAAACTACTCCTGGTCAATTATAATTTGTAGAAGACTAAATTTAATTTAAGACAAGAGTCCCAGTTGTCATTTGCCCTTGCTCCTGCTTAAAATTCTCCCTATTATCCAATAACAAAAATGCCTATTTTAGTTTCTTCCTTTTTCTAAAATATTGTCTGTGTTCAGTTGTATAGCATCTGTGTGATTAATCCTTGTGAAAGCAAGGGGAATTGGAGGTAGAGATGTTTTCAGTATTGCAGCAAGACCCACATCATTATGATTTTCAAGATCACCAATTCTAATTAAGCTGTTGATATTACAACATTTTTTTTTACTCTGAGGGGGAGGCAGAATGACATACGAGTTTAATTCTGAGAAAGAAGAGAAACATTGTTTGGAAAACTGTCAAATTTAAGGAATATGGCAGAAGTGACTAAAGAGCATAGAGATGTTTTCCACCTCAGCGACTCCCACTTGAAGCTCTCAATAGAAAAAAACAAGGCATGTAAGGAATTGTTCTACATCGTTTTCTTAAATCCTCTTGTTTTGGCCCTCGTTAATACTGGTAGTCCTTGACTTACAACAGTTTGTTTAGTGACCATTCAAAGTTACAACGGCACTGAAAAATGTGACTTATGACCAGTGGTGGGTTTCAAAAATTGTTCGAAACTACTCTGTGGGTGTGGCCTCCTTTGTGGGAGTGGCTTGCCACCCATGTGACCGGATGGGAGTGGCTTGCCGCCCATGTGACCGGATATGAAATTATGAATTAGTACTTAGGTCGGTCCAAGTAGCTATTCAGAAACTCTGGCATTGAAGCATGCAAGTCTTAAAGCTGTCAAGTTACACGATCCTTGCACCCCTAACCCTTTAGAAAAAAAATCTAGGGGTGTTCAAACTTGACAGCTTTAAGACTTGTGGACTTCAACTCCCAGAATTCCTCCTCCAGTCACGTTGGCTCAGGAACTCTGCCATTGAAGCATGCAAGTCTTAAAGCTGTCAAGTTACAAGACCCTTGCACCCCTAATCCTTTAGCAGTGGTGGGTTTCAAAAAAGTTTGGAACCTCTTCTGTAGGTGTGGCCTGCTTTCCGGGTCCACTGGTGGAACCTCTTCTAATCGGTCCGGTAGATTTGACGAACCGGTTCTACCGAGTAGGTGCGAACTGGTAGGAACCCACCTCTGCTTATGACCGTTTTTCAGTTAAAACCTTTACAACACCCCTATGATCATGTTATCAACATTCAGATGTTTGGCAACTGGGTCATATTTATGAATGTTGCTGTGTTCCAAAATCATGTGATCTCCTTTTGCAGACTTCTGATAAGCAAAATCACTGGGGAAGCCAGATTCACTTAACAACCAGGTTACTAACTAATCAGCTAGGATGATTCACTTAACAACTGGCAAGAAAGGTGTAAAATGGGACAAAAATCACTTAACAAATGTCTCACTTAACAACAGAAAGTTTGGGCTCAATGGTGGTTATAAGTTGAGAACTACCTGTATTTGGTACATTACTTACATCACTTCTTTTTTGCTTTCTTAAAGGATCATTTTAAGAAGGTGTGGGGAATATGAGTGCTTTGTCTCTGGAAAGCCCCAATTACCATATCATGGGTGGGTTCCGGAAGTCACCACTGCTGGTTTGCTTGTGGCGGGCAACCCAGGTGTGCTTGATGTGTGCTGCGCGTGCATGTGCAATCCAATAAAAATTGCTCTGCGCATGTGTATAAGCAAAAAACAAAATGGCGTCGGCTACAGCATTGCCCAGAGAACTGGTTTTGGGACGTGGCAGGCCAGGGTCTTTGCCAGTTCCAGTAACCCAGGTCGCCAAACCACTACCAGTTCAGCCGAACTGGTCCGAACCGGCAGGAAGCCACAACTGTACCATATCAATATTTATATTCTTCCCCCAAACATGCTGTACTGGTAATGGAAATGCAGAACTACCCTAAGAGAAACCTATGATATCAAGAGGGTTGCAGATGACAGGATGTTGGGTAAACTAAGGCCCCCTTCGAATGCTGCATTTTAATACAAATATCAAAAAGTCCATGAAACGCAACTCAAATAACAAAAAGAGAAACCTGATTTCAACTTGGGGGGAGATCATCAGAGAATCAAGAGCGATACATACCCCATTCAATTCCATTGAAAAAGATTCATTTTTGACTTGAGGAACGCTTTTCTGAAGCATTATTATCTACAGGAAAAAAACAACCCGGATTGCAAACCTATTAGTAAAGTACCTCAGAATGAGCAAGCTAAATCAAATTAGCTTAGAATTTGGCAACCTTGATAGTTCAGAAGCTAAATAGGCTTGCAAGACAGTTTATATACACAGCATACTGTGACCTGGAACAAAATATGCTAGGCTTTTTCTTTTATGCACACACAAGAAGCTCCATACAAACTCCTCCAGCTCTCCCTAGTTGCTAGGCAACATGGAAACAGGACTCCTAATTAGGTTTGAACCCTGAATGAGTCCTGCTATTACACATTTAAGGATCTAAAAAGAAATTAACTCTTTGAATGGTTCTCAACCATAGCTATTTCAACCAAACCATCTTTTAATAAACAAATATTATTACACTTTCCTTTACATACATTGTTAACCCTACTGTTGCCTTTAGCCACTGTAGAATGATCCAGTCAAGGTCTTGGTAGGTGGTTGTGCTAAGGATGTCTCACAATACCTACAAATGCTTGCCTTGAATGAAGCTACAGAATACTGTTTCCCAAACCTGGTCAGATTATTCAAAATTGGATGAAAGTGGTTTTTCTTTGGATGATGAAAGACAAACTTACTACCCAATCACAACAGAGAATTTAAATAAGAACTTTCTGATAAGTGGTTTTTGATAATGAAAGAAAAAGTTTGGGAAGCACTGTCATAGATCTTCTCAAATTGTAATTGGGAATGTCTTCCATACTAAGCACATAAAGTACCACCTGGCCACAGATCCATTTGGGAGTCTTTTTATGCTTTCCTTCTCAGTGTTGGGTGGAGAAAGACATGGCAGAGATTGAAAATATCCTGCTGATGCCTTGCTAAAAGTGTAATTCCATATGTACTTTTATGCAGGAATAATTACAGGGTACGTGTGATCACAGTTGGTGTGAGATTTTCAGTTTTACAATTAAAAATGACCTTACTATTTGAAAATATGCTTATGAGTTCTATGGATGATGTCAGGAAGTAGCTTATGTCTGTTGAAGCTTCACAGGATTGTGTATCCAAGATGTCTTCACTTTTGCCCTCAAAAAACCCGAAACTAGTAGTGATGAGTAAATTTAGAAACCATATTCAGACCTAAAGTTGCCTTACAAATTGAAACTCCACATTTGATGTAGGTATCTAGGCAAAAACTATTATGAGATCTCTTTCACCTCCTTCATGGTGTTCAGACAATCACTAAGGACAGATGGTCATCTTAGAGTGATTGATATATTATTATTTCTTTGAATAGGAAATAATAATAACAATAATAACATTATTATTGTTGTTGTTATTTCTATTGTACATTTTTGGCTATAAACACTATTAAATAAGTAAAAAAATATTAATGGCATAGAACACTCTTTTATATTATGCACTCTGACCTGAGAAACAAGATTTGCAGATAATGAGAAAGCTTTGGGAAATGCACAATTTTATGTTCTCCCCACCTCAATTGGGTTTTGAAATAGATATTGTATATCAGTCAGGGTGATAAACATTTACTAAAAGACAACAAAAATAGTGATAATTGGACAGGGACTACATGTTCATGTTGAAAATATTTCTGTAGCTACTCTTTTATTTTACAAAGCAATGACAGCACACTATTAAAGCCTCTTAATAAAATAGATGCACATAAGGCTGGTATCCATTTGCTCCTTTTCATGTTACTTATTTCTGCTTTCAGAAATGTACTTTGCACATCATTAGATAGATGTAACGTGGGTAGACTGTGTTGTTGAGGTTGCTATGGTTACACTTTTTAATGAGTTTGGAGACTTTATTATCAAAGTTAATACATTCATAATTACTGCTTCTCTCTTCTTCTTTTTTTTTTACAAAACCTTTATTCTTCTTCTCCACCCCCATTAAAAAATCAGATTCATATTGAACTAAATGCCCACAATTTTAAGGACAAAACAGCAAATATGATGGATTAAGCAGAGACAGTGTGTGTGTGTGTGTAAAAATTTATGAGAAAAAATATCTCTATTAGCAAAATGCCATGTGCACAATACATTCATGTAACCCGCAAACATTCACTATGTGATTCTATTCTACTTATAAAAGAAATGTTCAGATGTAAGAACAATCACTTATTGCCACAGCTTGATTCAGATGATTAAGGCTTTCTCCGTCTTTTTGCCAATTCACACTTCAGAACAAAGAGTGGTAAGAACATTCATGACTAGAATTTTTCTAAAGAAGAACAAGAATTGAATCCCCAGGTGTTTTCATACAGCCAGGGGTCAAAATCAAAGCACATAAAATTATCCAACCTGATACTGCAAGTATGTATATTTATGAAGTGGTGCTTAATTTTAGGTGCTGTTCCTCTAAAAAGGTTGTTTTTAAAATCCTGTCATGTTTTATGAAGCAATCTTAGAAACCTAATAAAGATTATCATAATGTGCTTCAAAACAAAAGAATGGTTGAACAAAAGATGAATCACCAACAATGATTAAAATGTTAGGACCAGCATTCACAAAGTTCTTCATTTTTTAAAACTGAAAAATCCTAGGCTTTGGCTACAAAAAAGCTGTCAGTAGTCCAGTAGAGACAGTAGTACATAATGGCAATATTGTTCATGGAAAAAGAGTCAAAATTGGCAAATTAGCGGCCCCAGCTTTGCAAGCCAAATCATGTAGCTTTTACTGGATAGTTGCATTGTCATTTCACCCATGCCACCTTCCATTTCAAACTTGGGATACTAGCAGATAAACTCAATGATTCATATAGAAAAACAAGTTTATAGGTACATTAAGTGATAGGTTACTCATGTACAAAAGGGCAGGGCACCAACCAGTGGTGGGATTCAATTTTTTTTACTAACAGTTCTGTGGGCGTGGCTTGGTGGGCATAGCGTGGCTTGGGGTGTGTGGCTTGGTGGGTGTGGCACGGGAAAGATACTGTAAAAACCCCATTTCCACTCCACTCCCAGGGAAGGAAACTGTAATATTCCCATTCCCTTATAATCAGCTGGGACTTGGGAAGCAGAGAATAGATGTGGTGGGGCCAGTCTGAGGTGGTATTGACTGGTTCTTTAAACTACTCAAAATTTCCACTACTGGTTCTCCAGAACTGGTCAGAATCTACTGAATACCACCACTGGCACCAACCATCATGCAGATTTTGACACATATCACTACAATCATAAGATTGTAAAATAAGAAAATCAGTTTTCACTTTTGCCCATGAGATATTTCTAGTAAATTATTTAAAGATATATTTATAAACAGGGCAGTTTATAAATTCTAATTCTCTGTGCAAATATGTGCATTCTTAAAGGGCAAGAGCCAATGAACCAAGTAGATTTCAGGCTATTTGCATTAATATATTTTGGGTTTTTTAAAAAAAATCAAAATGCTAATTCTAACAGTCTGAATTATACCCTTCCTCTCTCCTGCTTTACTCTTAATGAAAATCACCTCCTACCCAATAAGCCCCTTAAAGCAGCTATACCCACACAGACTTCCAATCATATTTCATTTTTTAAGTCAAATTGATATAGAAGTTTCCTAAATGGAGAGGCAACTTCAGTAATATATATTACCAGTTTCAATAAATACAGCATGTTCCCTGCATTTCAAACTTTGAATTCTGGCAATCAGATGCCAAAAATTCATATCAGAAAGAACAAGCTGTAGGGCACCAAGTTGCACACAGCTCTCTTGAGGATTGTAAGGTCAAAGCTGCAGACATCCCCCCACTCGATTATTTTAAATTAAGGTGCAAAGCATGTACTTGGTACCACAGCTGTCTGATACTTATGAGCATGGCGTTTTTGAATTAAATTTGTGCATATATGTCTTTGCAACTACCATATTTTTCGGAGTATAAGATGCACCACAGTAGATGCACCAAGATTTTGAAGAGGAATTTTTTTTTTAAAAAAAAAGGTTTTTGCACTCTGCAGATCTCACAAAAAAGCCCATTTTTCATGAAAATGGGCCCATTTCCCCCCCCCCCAAAGGACATGAATAGTCTTTAGGAGGCTTGTAGAGTGCTCCAGGGGGGTGGGGTGGCCCCAAAATGAGCAAAAACTGGCCTGTTTTTCACTCATTTCTGCTCTCTGAAAGCCTCCTAAAGGCTATCCACAGACATTTTGGTGAAGGGGGTGGGACTTCGGGAGGCAAGAAAATGCTATATTCAGTGTATAAGATGCACCCAGATTTTCAACCTCTTTTTTGATGGAAAAAAGTATGTCTTATACTCAAAAAAATACAGTATATATGTGTAGTATTTTTTGTGCAGTTAGGTATCCTTGAAATGTGGGGTTCCTAATTTCTTAAAACAACTGTTTTACAAATTGTGATTAATCCCTACCCCATTTTTCAATTACTGTCTTCTGTGAATTGGGCCACAGTAAGCTAATTCAATCATTTTATTTTGGTAGTAAAGTCATGTTAAAACATTGTCTTTCTAAAATGTGACATTTATGCTGACTTTAAACCATTGCTGATATCAGCTTTCTAATAAGAAAGGTTTCTTGTAAGTTCTTATTTAACAGTAAGGTTGGACCCTTTCTAACCATGCCAAAACTTATAAAAATTGCTTTGTTTTACAATCCCATACCTTTAAAAAACTAAGTAAATATAAATTGGAATATTTACTCATGATTTGGTTTAAAATATGTTAACTTCATTGCATGTTATTTCATAGGATGAAATGTATAGAATTGGAGTTTAGATATTGGAAGTTAAGGTTTACATAGGATAAAAATGTGATTATAAAATATGAGGAAAGAATTTGTAATACTTTAAATTAATGTCTCTTGCATGACAAAGTTCATAATGTCAATCTTTTTAAAGAGGGTTTGAACAATTGGCATAATAGCTATTTTCAACTGATTTTAGAATATATGCCACAATCTGCTTCTGAAAGAACTGTTTGACAGTAATCTGTTTTACACTTTATTTATTAATCAATGTATGAAATCTATACAGTTATAAATATTCTGACTGACTCAAGTCTAATATTATATCTGCTGGTAGAAATATCCTAAAGGATGCAGATAAAATTTTAGCTTTGTGTATTGTTCATAAAATATATTAAAATATTTACATACTTGGAAATTAATATTTCTAGTAATCTTTGGACCCAATAATCTTTGAACTAAAACAAAAAGAACATATCTTTCAAAGTGAATGAGAACATTTCAATCACCACTCCCTGCCTACATAAAAGGGGAATATTAAGAGGTGGACAAGATTATCTTTAAGGTTGCAAAGAATATGCAATGTCGTAAAAATGAATATTGTATCATTGTGGATATACTGCCTTTGTTGATTTTGTTTACATATTTTAAACATATTGATAAATTAAGTTCTTGTCTATTTTTCCTGCTGGTTACAACTTTCATCTTATGAGCTCAAATTTAAGCATGATACAAAAAAGCAAAAATGCCAGTTGGAAGATTCTCTATTATAGATCTTCATCTGATGAAATTTAGAAGACTATTGTAACATATTCTAAGTTGAAAATTGTGATAGTGAAGCATGTGAAAATCATGATAGTCTATGCAAATATTCAGCTTTTTCTTCACTCTAATATTAAATGTTTGTCAGGATTTTATAAAAGATTGGATGATGTTATCCATTCAGTTGTGTCTGACTCTTGGCGATTCTGTGGGTCAGGTCTCTCCATGTTTTCCAATCTTGTGCTACTTCTTTGAGTTGTTTTATACTCTGACTGATGTCAGGTTTGGTGGCTGGATTTTCTTTTACTGCTAACTTTTCCAATCCACAGGTCTGCAAAAAAAAATTTTTTGAGAGCTGTTTTGGTTATTCCGTGTAATCTTTATGTTTTTTGGTGTGCTGAATCCAAAAATGATCTCCATTTTGTCATAGGACATCACATTTCCTGACAATTTAGGTAACTATGTTAAATAAGGCAATACCTCAAAATAAATGGAAATAGACTTACAAAATTAAAGTTTTATTACAATATTTTCATGAAAATCCTTTTTTGAACTGAAATGAGCTCACCTACACACACTAAACTCGATTCTTCTTCCTTGTGAGGCTCCTCTTGGTGCATTTACGCTCTCTGAAACATCCAACAATAGTCTGCCATTATTGTAATGTTCCATTTCCCCTGGTATCTCCTTTCCATCTCTTTAATGTCTTGGTGGAATCTTTCACCTTGTTCCTCACTCACAGCTCCCAAATTTTAAGGAAAGTAGTCAAGGTGGGACTGGAGGAAATGCACTTTCAAACTCATCAGGCAACCTAAAGCTTGAAATGCTTTCAGCATTCTTCCGACGATCTTTTTGTAGTGAGGATCTTTGTTATTGCCTAAAAATTTCTGTACGACTTCTTTAAATGCAATCCACCCTTCTTTTTGAGGATCCGTCATGGTATTGACAAACTCTTGATCAACTATAAGCCTTCTAATGTCTGGTCCGACGAATACACCTTCCTTCAATTTTGCCTCCAACAGGCATGGAAACTTGGTGACCAAGTATTTGAAGCATTCTCTATCTCTTGGAAGTGATTTTACGAATTGCTTCATCAATCCCAATTTTTTGTGGAGAGGTGGTAGAAGAACTTTATGGGAAGGTACCAAAGTTTCTCGGAGGAAATTGTTTTCACCGACTGTTAGCACCTTCGGTTGCCAACTCTTCTTGGTCCAGTGATTTTGTCGGTCTCGACTGTCCCATAGACACAGAAAACAAGGGTATTTGGTATACCCAGCTTCTTGCCCGAGCAGCATGCACAAGACCTTCAAGTCCCCACACACTTAGCAACCATGGTCTTCATATTTAAGTTTACGAAGAACCAATGCCAAGTTCTTGTAGGTTTCCTTCAAGTGTACGGAATGACCTACAGGTATGGAAGCGTAAAAACTGTTGTGGCATAAAACTGCTTTGAGACTTCTTTTTGAAGGATCTATAAAAAGAAGCCATTGCTCTGAATCATATTGGATTTTAAATTGACCCATCAGACCTTCGACATTGATGAAATAAACCAACTTGTCTTCCTGGGTGAAGTAAGGAACGAACTCCTTTTCACAATGTCTGAACCATGAAGATGACACTCCTGGCAACAATAAATTCCTGCTTTTCAGCCTTGATCCAAGTAACTCAGCGGCATCTTTGGGAAGATTCAAGTCTCTTACCAAATCATTCATCTCCTCCTGAGAAAACAATTTTGGTCTTGTATCATCTTCAAAGTCAGAACTTGATTCATCATCTGGTTCAGGTATGACTTCACCTTCATCGGAGCTAGGTATCTCTTCCAAGATAGCAGGGGGCTTGGGTACTGGTATATCTGTGCCATGGGAGATGGGACAAATTGCTGAGTGAATATTGGGGTATGAAATGGAATGCTTCCATTTGGAATTAAACCCTTTCACATCGCATGAACAAAAGTAACAGTCATCACTATGGTTCTTTTGCTCTTGCCATACCATAGGAATCCCATAACAAAAAGATTTTTTCCTTATTCTTGAACCAGTTTCAGAGGTCCTCAACTCACCGTTTGCACACTTTATGAGGCACCCAAACTTTATCTTGATCTCCAATTTTTAGTCCAAAGTATGCAAAGTATGCTTTTTCACAAAATCTGTAATAGTCTGCTGTTGCTTCAACACTGTATATTCACCACAGATGAAACAGGAACTGTCTGGCGAATTAATACACTTTTGCGGAGCTATAACATAATGGTTGAAGAATGACAAGCTAACATGAATTGCGATGAAAAAGTGTGAGCAGCCTAGAACCAAGAACCTGATGATGATTCGTGCACAAGTGTGGCATGCAGGAGTAGCTCTGTCTCTGTACACAAGACGTCACAGTGCTGGCCAGGCCCCCTGAACTGACCAGAAATGCTGCTATCTGCCTTGTGTCTCCCTCCCATTGGATTCTTCAGGGAAGATTAACCCCTTATACCATTAGAAGCACAGACTTAAAACTTGCTTAGCTTATGTATATATTGCTGACCATCAGATTTACAGTGCTATATTTTTTTTACATAACTCGGACAAACCCTTTAAAGTTTTTTTTTGGCATTTTATATCTTAAATGCACTTATATGAATTAATTAATAGTAATTTGGACTTTAAATTTGGTTAAAAACCCATAATATAAAAAAATACCAAAAATTAAAAAAAAATGATAAATTTGAAGACAATTTTGCATGTTGTGGCAAATCATGATGTCTAGGAGTTTTTTAAATGTTTTATTTGTTTTCAGCACACCGAAATACATGGAAATTGGATGAAAATAATCAAACAGCTTTTTAGTCACAGACCTGTGAATTGCTTTCTCCAGTGAAATCCCACACTGCATGGCCAAAATAAGTGAGATGCTTTGTGATTTTGCTTTCCAGTTATGTGCTTCAGGACTTGCTTGTTGGTCACCTTTGCTGTCAACGAAGTAATAAATGTAGGTGAATTAAATCGCAAATCATGTATATCTTTCTCAGCTTTCACTATCTATCCTGTCTATCATTTTGTGGTAAGCACTCTCTCTATATATCCTTTTAGCCTACTCCTTTGTCAGGGAAATATGGACAGCTATTGATATCAGATTGTGGTAAAGAATGGTTTCATTCAGTAGAAGATGTTTAATACAATCTCAATGAAAAAGAAGAAGAAGAAGAGGAGGAGGAGGAGGAGGAGGAGGAGGAGGAGGAGGAGGAGGAGGAGGAGGAGGAGGAAAGGAAGAGGAAGAGGAGGGGACAGGAAGAGGAGAAGAGAAAATGAGATCACATAATAGTTTGCTCTGTTAATCATCAGTGAACAGTAAGCTTGAATCCTGGGTTATTAAGTGATTTCTTGAGTAAATTGAGATATTGTAATTTTATCTGGATGACACTAGAACTGACATTTTGAAGGCATTTAAGTGGCAGCAACAGAGTATTCTTACTATACAGCCTGTTCACTTAACCAAGAGAAGCATTTTGTGCTAATTTGTAATGACATCCTCAACAATACATACACAATTAAACGCTAATGAAGAAATCAATATTTTAAACCAGGAATGACAGTACTTTGAAATAGAGGATGAAATGAGTGTTCAGTGTATCACCATCTTTTCAACTCAGATCAGTGTTAACACAATTCCTTCTCTCCACCATTGTAAAAAAAAACAGTGCAATGGCATCAGATAAAAAGCCCAATATCCTTTACTTGGTGGTATAATTAATTAATACCCTGATAATTCACATAATAATGCAAACCCTTAAATGCATTGGATTTAATACTGTTATTGAAACTACATTTCCAGAATTCCTCACCAACATTTTGTTCTAACTTACTTGGATTTGAGTCCTGTTTATCTAAGTTTATCCAAGACCAATCCTACTTTCTTATCTTGGGATAGCGATGAATCTTAGAATTATAATCTTTATAAAAGGTTTTATTACTGCATCAAATATTTGTGCAATCGGGACTTCAGGATCAGGATATTCCCCCCCCCCCAAAAAAAACCAACCAATTTGGTCTAGTGATTAAGGCATCAGGCTAGAAACCAGGAGACCATGAGTTCCAGTCTTGCCTTAGGCATGAAAGCCACCTTCTCTCAGACAGCGTTTTTCGATGATTTCAGGTAAATATTTCCAAATAAATATGTCTAAAATTGTATTATTAGTTTCAGAGCCACTAACAGGCTTTAAATTTGCTTCGATGACAACAGTAGAATTATATAAGATTGAATATGATCAGCAATATCAATGCCAATATCATACTAAAGGTAAAGGTTCCATTCGCATATATGTGCTAGTTGTTCCCGACTTTAGAGGGTGGTGCTCATCTCCATTTCAAAGCTGAAGAGCCAGCACTGTCCGAAGACATCTCTGTGGTCACTTGGCTGGCATGATTAAATGCCAAAGGAACACAAAATTCTGTTACCTTTCCACCAAAGGGGATTCCTATTATTCTACTTGCATTTTTATATGCTTTCAAAGTGCTAGGTTGGCAGAAGCTGGGACAAGTAATGGGAGCTCACTCATTACGCAGCACTAGGAATTCAAACTGCCAAACTGCTGACTTTCTGATTGACAAGCTCAGTGTCTTAGCCACTTAGCCACCGCACCCCTTGTTGTTATATATTATATATTTAATTGGGGGGGGGGTGTCCTTTTTTCTGTAGACTACAACTCTTTTCCTCAGACACGTGTCAAAAACACAGCACTTGAAGTAAAGAAATGTGCTTTCCATATTTTAAGCTGGCAAAAAATGGATCCATTTGAGTAAAAGTACTGTATAAAGATGTATTATCTTATTGTACCAGAAGGTTGCCTCCAAGTCAAATTTTCAGTTGGGAAATTGCATGTAGTAAATTTTATGTGACAGAATGCTATTCGCTATAATGGAATAAAATAAAATAAAAAATATAATTGCAAGCACTATATCTGTCAATTTGGTTCATTTTATGACATATTTTCACTTTGTTTTATGCACATGAGTAAGCTAATGGTGAAAATTATCATCTTTCTTGCTGTGGCATTTTGCTTATCCTTTGCTGCTCTTTTAAAGTAGGGCTTATCTGCAGAGCTGTTTAGTTAAACATCAGTGACCCCAAAGAGGATATGAGTAAAGAAGTTACACAGCAGTTTACTATTCCTTTTCATCTAACCAGAATCTGAGCATAGTAATAAACCAGATAAGAAGCAACACATTGACATATAATCCTAATAAGATGGAATACAGTTGAGTAGTTCCTGGTATAGGAAAGTGGTGATCAAACAAATTCTGGAAGACGCCACACTCATCTTGAAAGATCAACTTACTGTTTGGAAGTGTTCCTTGTGCTAACTATTCTCCCTATAAAACACAAGTGGTTCTTGTGGCTAAGAACTCTGCATATAGAGTTGAGTCTTTTCTGAGTAGAGAAAGCATAATATGATTTATACATGCACTCATAAACTGATTACTACAATGCATTATGGGACAATCTTTGAAAACATTTAAAGATAGCAATTATTCCAAACTAGATTTTGTGATTAGTGTGATTCACTAATAGCTGTGTAGGCTATCAAGACAGTTTTGTGTCCTTTGCAGAGTGCTGATGTTAATCCTTAAGCCTTGAATATCTTGCTAGTAGGACATCTCAAGAAAACTTCCTAACATTTCAGTCATCTTGAAGGCCATCTTTAGGCCATCTTTAGGCCAACTAAGGCTTTCTTAGCTATAAATGCCATTTATAAGAATGTTTTTCCCAGACAGGAATTCCTGGAACACACATGAATCCCTTTTTTAGGATTAAGGTCTTTTACTAGCAAGGTTTACGCAGAGTATGTCCATTATATGCACTCATGTAATGGTGTTATCCATTCTGTTGTGTCCGACTCTTGGCAGTTCTAGTTGTTGTTGTTTTTGTTTAAATATTTTTATGCTTTATTTTGAATAAATCATTTGCAGTTCATGGAAATAATTTAAATTGAAATGTAATGATACAATAAATGTATACAATAAATGGTATAATATAACATAATTGTAACAGAAACTCTGCTTGAATCCATGAGTTAAGTTTAGAGGTCTAAACCTTTCCCAGAACTTTCTGGATTTTTATATGCAGACCTTGCCTCCTGCTTCTAAAGGACATCTCATTGTCTTTGCCACCATTATCACCTTGACTTCTACATGCAGTGCTGCCTTTTGCAGTTTATAGAGAATGGGGGAATGAAACAATTCCTATGTTGCCACTAACTATATAGAGTCGAATACTTCCTGGGGAGATAAATGAATTTCACAAGAGATAGACAGAATCTTTGTCTTTAAAAAAGAAAGGGTATACTGCAGTAATTATCTTTAACTTTTTAACTTACATTAAAAAATATTGCAGGCAGACCCTGAGAAACCGTTGGCTTGCTACAAATAAGAACTTGTTAGGAGATATGAGTGGAATTATTATTCTAAATCACAAAAGAACACCCACCCACACACAAATATTTACATATGCTCACGCCCAATCTGAGACATGCTCAAATAAATCCTTGAAAGACACATAATTATTGATCTTGCACAGAGAGTTAAAAGACAGAAGACTTATACATCCCTTATACAAAATAAGCATCAATTTTTTTTTCCTTACAAGACATGTTACCTATTCTGCTGGAAGGTCTGAGGAAGAACAAAGCTTACTTGAATACAAGGCACCAGTCTAGTGACAACAACAGGATGCATTGATGACAGATAACCCTTTATGCAGCTCTCAAATATTCAATAAACATCTCAACCCATACTTGATTCCTTGCTTGCTGTTCACCAGTTTCTCATCACTTAATCTGCAGGTGGAAGGAAGGAAGGAAGGAAGGAAGGAAGGAAGGAAGGAAGGAAGGTAGGTATTTATTTCAAAAATGACTCTGAGCTAATAGGAAATACTAGCTGGCTGCAACTCATGATTTTTTTCAGAATGGTATCATATACCCTGAACTATCAAACATCTTGGATTATCCTCATCAATTAATCTTCTATAACATTGACACCTATCACTTATGGGATGAATGGTCAACAAGATGTTTTTGAGAGCAGACCTATGGTATGATAACTGTGATATTTTGCAACATATTATTGACATAAGCCCTCACCTGAAAATTAAGGAACCATTATTTCATCTAATGTTTAATAGTCACTTTTCATTTCATTGTGAAAACAGATAATCTTTGTCGTAATGACAAATGTATCTCTGAGGGAGCTAAGGTTGGTTCAAAAATATGGAATCAGATAGATAGATAGATAGATAGATAGATAGATAGATAGATAGATAGATAGATAGATAGATAGATAGAGCTATCTAATGGCTTAAAGATAAATCTGTCAATTAATTTGATGTGCCAAGACTAAGCTGGCTAATTGAAATGTTTCATAGAGCTCCACAATGTTCCCCAGTCAAATGAACTGAGGTAATTAATTCCAAGGTGTAAAACACTTTATTAAAGCAAGGACATCTGCCTCTCAAACCTCTAATTGCGAACCTACAGCAGTAGGACAATAGAATGGGTTTGGTGTAATTGATTTTTTTTTTTAAGTTCTATGTTTAAAATATGGGTGAATAGGGAACTGGAAACTAAATCCTGCAAGAAATAGGTATATTCAGCCTTGAGAAGAAAAGACCAAGGGCAATATGATTCCATTCATAAGGTACCTGATATGGTTGTACAGTCTTTGAAATTGATTTTGGAGGAAGTCTTTTAGACTGTAAGTCAAGTACAGCAGCTGTCTGCTATTCATTAGAGCAGGCTTTTTTTACTTCCATTATGAAGTGAATAATCATTAAAGCAGAACCTATTTAACGCAACTCTTAAAACAGCAGCATTTTCTTTTTCAGGCATTCATGAGGAAAGAATGCTGTGCTTTAATGAACAACAGAAATGTCAAAAATACTTCTTCTGAATCATTTATGAAGCTTGCCTTGACCTAGTATCTGAAAGGAGGCCATGTAGAAGAAAGAAAAAAAAAATCTGTTCTCCATCATTCAAGAGTGATGGACATGAAATGGGCAGATTCTGGTTGAATGGTATGTAAGCCATGCTACCTGCATGACAGTTGGATTTATGACAGCCAATTACCATAGGACATGGTGAGTTTCTCTTTGATGGAAGTGTTCAAGCAAAGCTTTGACCACCACATATTAGGTATAAAGCAGGAATAGTGCCCATGTAGAAGCCTCCATGCCCAACTGGTCTTTCCAAATTTGTACAATTATGATTTTATTTCGTCCAAGTAGTTCAGGGTAACATATATGATACCCAAACCCCTATTTTTGTCTGCACACAAAACTTGTGATAGAACAATTTGCTGCATAGTATGTCAGCAGCAGCAGGGACGCGGTGGCTCAGAGGCTAAGATGCTGAGCTTGTCAATCAGAAAGGTTGGCAGTTTGGCGGTTAGAATCCCTAGTGCCGCGTAACAGAGTGAACTCCCGTTACTTGTACCAGCTTCTGCCAACTTAACAGTTTGAAAGCATATAAAAATGCAAGTACAAAAAATAGGAACCACCTTTGGTGGGAAGATAACAACATTCCGGGGGCCTTCAGCGTTTAGTCATGCAGGCCACATGAGCACAGAGACATCTTCAGACAGCGCTGGCTCTTTGGCTTTGAAACGGAGATAAACACCACACCCTAGAGTCAGGAATGACTAGCACAAATGTACAAGGGGAACCTTTATCTTTATCTTTATGTCATCATGGGATGGAAATTTGAAGTGTATAGATGCTGTCTATTAGCCAAACACTTTTCCAGGAAAACTATACTTTCAGCCTAGCCATACAATATTTACAAAGCCAAGGAATTCTCATAAATTGGGAAAGGATCTTGGGAAATGAGCAAGACTTTAGGAAAGCAAATGAATCCCTAGAAGAAATTATATATATATATATAATTTTATTTATTTATCCCTTTATTTATTTATCAGCACAAATATATATACATACATACATACATACATACATACATACATACATACATATATACATATATATATATATATCCTTTGTTATATCAAAATTCCATTGTCTTTGCTGTTTTGTTCCATTAAGTACTATATTCTAATAATGTGACCGACTCACTAGGCAAATCACTAGATTTTACTCCAAGAAAGACTTGGCTGATCTATCTGGTCACATGTATATTTAATTTAATAAGTCTATAAAGAAACTATGTCTTTTTAGGTCTGACTTTGTCTCCAACACTATCAATAAACTAATTTCTGCTTTAATATACATTGCAATAGTCTCCAGTTCAAATGGACTCCTAAATTATACCACTATCCTACTAATCAAGGATATTAATTTATCTCTAGCTTTTCCACCTTTTCTTAAATTTACCTCAGTAAATACTGTTAGCACATCAAAGAAAGCTAGCTTTCCATTTCACCAGTGATAAGGTCTAGGTTTTTTAAAAGGTGATAATTAAAATAGACTGAGGAGTTCAAATCCAGTTCAAATTCAACAATACTTCTCTCTTAGGATACTTTTTTCAAATAATATTAGTGCAAGACTTGTTAATTCGTCTAGATTGAAAGATAATCATCTGGGATTAGTCTATCATTTAAATGTGTAACCCTGTTGACCTGAGAGTGGGCTTCAAAAATTTGAATATCAGAACTAAAACATGAGCGTTCATAAGCCTATCCCTCAGGGAGCACGGCTGAGCTGTCACGTGACTTCATTGTATCCTTTCTACTGTGCCTTTCTGCTGCTCAGTGACATCACTATATCAGAAATAAACTAACAACACAGGCAGTGAAGCAACAATGGGAAGGAGTCTTATCATAAAAGAGGGTTTCCGAATTTCCTTTTGAGGAAGGAAACTTGTTATACTGGCAAGCTATGACAACACTGAGGATTTTTCATTGCAGAAAACAACCACGAGCATTGTCTTCAATCCACTAAATGGTAAAACTGAGCTTTGTGTTAAATTTTGATCTTTTAAAATGACATTTTTAAACATTTCTAATACGATAATTTAGAAACGAACTCTTCATGGCCCTTCTATTACTCATTTCTACCCCTTTCTTTTTTTTTAAGGATGTCCTTTCATGATTACAGGATATTCAATAATAACAGAGGAAGATTGGCACATTCTCCCTGAATGCAACATCACCTGCATCTTAAAATAGTTTAGTGATTTCTATGGCACTGTTTTCAGATGTCTGTGTGCTATTTTTCAAAAGAAAAAAGTTCTATCATTTGCAATTTAAAGGCAAACACACCCGAATATGCATTAGTATTAAATAATACTCTGAAGCAATAGGCTAGAGATTTGTAAACCACATCCTTATTTTCAAGCATTTGTTGCATATTTGTAAAAGTGACATAATTCAAAATTAGAACAGTATTTTTGAGGAACAATAGAAAATAAATAGAAAGAGGTAAAGGTAAAGATTCCCCTGGCACGTAAACGCTAGTCATTCCCAACTCTAGGGAGCGGCGCTCATCATGTTTTTAATGGCCTACCCAATGTTATGATTATAAACTAAGAATAAAAAATGAAAAAAGTCTGATTTTTTAATCTATATTTAAATTAATTTCTATGTGTATCTTTTCCTAATATAGGAATTAAAAGAAAACCAGAAAGCTGCATACAAAATTCTATTCACAAAGGCACAGATGTGAACATTTGTTTCAAAGTGGATTAATTTCATAATTATACAAACTATAGTATGTCCTCATTCTTAGCTGAACTGCTGGATTACATATGTGTTTCTGCAGTGTGGAAAGACTTCAGCGTGGCATTTAAAATACTATTTATCTAATGAGGTGTTTTTTTCAGTGCCTCAGAACTAAAAACAAATCAGCAATATTTATTTATTAAAGGGGTTATGACACAATATTGTAGGCTGACTCTGCTGACTCCCAGGAGTTTGATCCGAAGCAGCTCAAGGTTGATACAGTCTTCCATCCTTCTGCAGTTGGTAAAGTGAAGATCTAGATTGTTGGGGCAATATATTGACTCTGTAAACAGCTTAAAGAGGACTGTAAAACACTATGAAATGATATGTAAGTCTAAGTGCTATTGCTATAGTTAATGTGATCACATATAGATGTCATGACCATGGTGGGGGATATTTTACACCGTTAAAATTGGATTTTCCACCATTTCCCATTGACATTCATTGGAATTTGATAGTTTCTAGGTATATAATTAAAAATGTTTTTTCTCCCGTTTCCATCCTTTAATTCATAGATGAACGTCTGATTAACAAATATTTCCCTTGCTTCATTTTTTTCTTTCCAGTGTCAACATTTTAGAACTTGTTAGATATATGATAGATGATAGATAGATAGATAGATAGATAGATAGATAGATAGATAGATAGATAGATAATAGATAGATAGTTTGATTGATTGATTGATTGATTGATTGTAGGTAGGTAGGTAGGTAGGTAGAAGATAGGTAGGTAGATAGTAGGTAGGTAGGTAGGTAGGTAGGTAGATGATATAGATGATAGATAGATAGATAGATAGATAGATAGATAGATAGATAGACAGACAGACAGACAGACAGACAGACAGACAGACAGACAGACAGACAGACAGAAAATTGGCTAATTGAAAATGGCAGCTGTGCTAAAGTTGTATAACATGTTTAATCAAAGAAAAGCTGCCAATCATTGATAAGAACACATGTAGGATGAGGAAAGTAAGAGTAACATCAATATGATATGGAAAAGAAGTTTTATTGTTGTGCATTCTTGTCTTTTACTTCCCCCAGGGTGAATCACAATTTCAGATTGTGGAATCTTGTCAACCTGTAAAAGTTTATCCTGAGCAAACAAATTCAGTGGTCACTTTCTTAGCTGGTTATATAAAATGGCTCTTTGTAGGTTGCTGACATTCAGAATGCAGCCAATTAAATCTGAGAGGTGAGAATCCTCTTGAATGCATTTTATGACTTATATCAGCAGGTAAAAAATGTTTTGACAACTGAGATGGTGATGCGTGAAGCCAGAATAATTCCACTGAGAGTGGCAAATATTAGCTCTGTAGCCTGCTCACTGTGCTAACATTTCAGTCTGCAAGAACAAAAATAAAAAAAGAAACCACAGCTCTGGAGACACACTGTGAGGAGATAGGCTGTGGAGATGAAGTGCCATTTTAATATATTCAGTTTCCTGGGCACAGATTGTCACATGGAGCTTTCAGTCAATCAACTTCTAAACTAGCACTAGTTGTGGTGTGAGCTCTTATCCCTTTTTTCCTGCTGCAAATATTAGTGCTTAAAAACACCAAATCAAAACAACTCACACAGCTGGAATCTCTACCATAATTACAATGGACAGCTGGGCCTCAGCATTGGCTGTAGCTGTGAGGAAGGCATGTGTATTCAGGTGTTGTGTTATTTGCTTACAGTGCGGTGTTTAGTTCCCGGTTGGCCTCCTCTAGCTGTGAAACACTGGCTACAAATACAGGTAAGACCTACTTAAAGAAGGGGGGGAGGTATTTGACAGCCAGTGACATCTGGCATGTCCACCATACCCCTGCTGTGATAGAGTGAAGGAGAATGAATTTTGACTTTAGGGGTTTTGTGTCTTATGCAGCTGCTCAAGCCACAAAGCTCAGGCTTTGAAAAAAAAACACATTAATTTTCTTATAAATATATATATTTTAAAAAATAAATTTTCAGTTGAGTCTCATATCAAATACGTATAAGCACATTTGACAAATCTAGGCTTCTACAAATGTTAAATGACCTGACTCATTTACAGCTTAATTCTACAAATGTTAAATGACCTGACTCATTTACAGCTTAATTTGTTTTCTCCATATGCAGGGTAATTCAATGCATTGGAAGGGAATGAGATGGAAAAGAAGAAATAGTTATTTGACAGATATAGTATAGAGGAAACACTGCATTCATCCAATGGTATATGTTCTTTTAATGTGATTAGCTATGAACAGTAACCTGTGGCAGATTCATATGGGCATTATATCACTGCATCCTATCAATATGACTAGTTTCTCCTTCAGGAAGCACATGATATATGCTTCATCCTACCTTTTCAATATTTCGGTGTTCAAAACCATTCTTCCTTGCCGATTGTTAGAATGGGTCTGCCCTGTGTACTGTATCGCACATAAAATCAGTGAGGTTATAGTTCTCTTTGTTGGTGTGCATCTCCTGATAATATTTTAATGCAGTTCTTGATTTATGTTTTCTGAGCATCAGTTTCATTTGGGGCAAAATGCCATCTTTTGATATTTCTTGAAAATATAAGCATACACATAATATGATGGAACAGTTCTTGCATTTCTGTGTATAATTGCAGGTGCTACATATAAAAGCCAAAGATGCAGCTTTCACAACGTTGGAAGAATGTAATTATCATAAATAGTGACCAGATGAAACTGTTAAGTGGATAAAGCAGTAGAGATTTCAGGAAACATCATATTAATTTAGGACTGTGGCCAAGATCTCCCAACTGGAACATTTGTTTCAGTATCTTATGTTGCCATGGGCTGCTTCAGGTCAGTTAGCAGACATGAGATTTTGTAGTACTGAAACAGGTTTTCCACTGTCTACTATTAGACCCAAACTCCTGAATGAGTCATTATCATATCACTCTTGTTGGCTTCCTGGATGGATCTAAACTGGCAACTATTTCCTATTAAAGATCATCATCACATACATGCCTGGTCAAATATTTTGTGCTTATCGGCAAAATAGGGGGCTACTAAAAGTATGAGGGGATGAGGTGGCTTAGTGATTAAAGATGCTGAACTTGTTGGTTGGAAAACTGGTAGTCTGGGTTCAAGACCTTAGTTCTGTGCAAAAGGGTGAACTCCTGCTACTTGTTCCAGCTCCTGCCTGCCTAGCAATTCAAACACATGCAAATGTGAGTAGATAAATAGGTACCACAATGGTGGGAAGATAACAGTGTTCCATGCACTTCAGTCATGCTGGCCACAAGACCATGGAAATGTCTTCAGACAATGCTGACTCCCTCAACTAAGGGAGCCCCCTAAAGTTGGAAATGATTGGAAAGGGGAAAATTTTACTTTTAAAAGTATGAAAGTCATTGAGAGTTCATTTGTTGAAACTGGCTATGTATAAGCTATATACATGAACATACATTAGCAGATGCCTGTGTGTATTTATTTCCTGTATTACATAACATTATACTAGTTGCGTTTGATACAATTGTTGTAAAATATTAGTTGCATTTATAGAATTTAGCTTTTTGTACAGAGATAGCATTACAATTATAAACGTTTAAAGGAATAGTAAGAATCCAAAATATTACCTTTCTCTCTATTCCAATTTCCACAAATATTATAGAGTTTGATACTCATTTGGGATGCTCTTAGCTCTTTCAAGTATCCAAGCATAATCTCAAAATCTAAAAATTACATATAAACATGTGTAGGAGAACCATTGCTATTAAGAAAGCCATGTAACTAGAAATATTTTTTACATACATATTAAACATACTTCATTATTTTCTTGAAGATCTGACTTTGTTTTAAAAACCATTGAAATAAAATCATAAATGCATTAGTCATATAACGTTCAAAATTTTCATAAATATCTGCATGCAAGATTATTTTCAAGAATATTTCCAATTACAACAGCCCATTTTCATGTATCCTTCTCTAATACTAGCTTTTCCTAAGGGAGTGTATTTTATGGGTTGCATTTTCATATATATTTTTAAAAATATATTTTATATATTTCTTGGACATATAGTCGCAAAAAATAAATGAGGCGTGACCTATAAAGAAATAAATAAATGCACACAGCTATTGCCTTCCCCAATTTGTTATTCCTTTATTATTTATGGAGTACATTATACACTCTTTATTAAGCTATATTAATCTTCATGTTACATTGAGAACTGAGAAAATATAACTAAGATTGAGGCAAGGCTGTATCAAGCAAAATCCATGTAGTAATTACTTAAAGGTTTTGAAACCTTTCTGTAAAACATATTGCACAGTAGTAATTCCATGTCTGAATCACATATTAAACATTATGTATATTCATCGGTGCCCCAAGAACAAAAAAGAAAACCCATTTTCCTGAGCCCTTTTCCTTTTATTTAATGCAAAAAGATAAGTCTGAGTCTACCCTACAGTAGACAAGCTACTCATAAAATACAATGTTCTTCAGGATAAAACTGTCAAGTTGTCCATTGATTGTGAAATTAGGTTATACTGAGTTCAACTACTTAGTTATTTCTAAAAGGAAACTGAGCACATCCGGTATAATCCCATGACTGACTCTATAGTTAGGAGTGGGATATGTCTGTGGCAATCCTGCCTCTGAAAAGTTATAAGGGTCAGCAAACCAACTGAGGGAAATGTCTTCACACCAGAACTCTGTTTCCTCTTTTCACAGCATTCTTATATGTTCCTAAACAGGGAACTAGTTCATCAACATTTTTTTTTGCCTTCTATTCAAAGCTCCCACTATGATATTATTGAAACAATAGAAAAACTGACTTTACCTCATCCAAAGACAGTTCATTTTGCTCTGGATAATTTTTGTATCTCCACTTATCAATGGAGATAAGGCAATGTCTTTGCTTTTTTTAACCGGCTGTCAGGAATTTTAATTGCAGTAAACAGCTGTGTGGGAAACTGCAATTGTATGTACTGGAGAAGGTATGATCAACTTGTCAGGTCAAGAAAGAGAAAAAAGATGTTGTAAATCACTGCTGAAACAGTATGGGTGAATAAGTTGAAATGTGGTTAGAATTCCACCAGCAACAGGAACAACAAGTTTTACTACTACATGCTGTTCATCTTTCTTTCTTTCTTTCTTTCTTTCTTTCTTTCTTTCTTTCTTTCTTTCTTTCTTTCTTTCTTTCTTTCTTTCTTTCTTTCTTTCCTTCCTTCCTTCCTTCCTTCTTTCTTTCTTTCTTTCTTTCTTTCTTTCTTTCTTTCTTTCTTTCTTTCTTTCTTGTAAAGCAAATAAATGTTTAAAGTAAACATTTATTTATCTGATATAAGGGAAATACAAATTAAACTTGGAGGGCAAAAGGAAAGTAAAAAGAATAAAGTGCAAAGAAAGAAAATAAAGAATGAAATAAAGAAATAGAAAAGAAATATATAAAGAAGTGACTTCCAAAACAAGTATAAATAGGTTTTGTAACTCTTCAATTTCTACAAGATTAGAAACAATTCTCTCTTTTTCCCACAACCCAACCCTTATCTATAAGCAAATGATAGCAGTGTTCTAATTCTTGAGGTGTTGAAACAGAAAGGAAGGGGCAAGCTATTTTCCAAGGCACCTGAAGGCCAGACAAGGAATAATGGATGGAAACTGATCAAGGAGAGATTCAACCTAGAAATAAGGAGAATTTTTTCTGACAATGAGAACAATCAACCAATGAAACAGCTTGCACTCAGAGGTTTTGGGAGCTTCAACACTAGAGGCTGTCAAGAAGAAATTGGACTGCCATTTGTCAGAAATTGTGTAGGGTCTCCTGTTTGGACTAGATGATTTACAAGGTCCCTTCCAACTCTGTTAATCTGTAATCTGTAAATTTAGTGTCATTTTAAAAGTTTTGCCCTGTTTCTCCTAGCACTCAAACATAAGGGAAACTGTTGGCTTTCAATCTCCTCATAAGGAACAGCCATAAGCAGATGTGAGCAATCTCTCATCCTCTCTTTATCCAGAGAGGTTCTGAAGAATCAGTCTACTCATCAGTTCTTCAGTCTTTACCACATTCTCAACTTTCCCCAGAGATGGATTTAACTTGACATACTCCACCAGAAATCCAATGTCTAGGCATGACTTGTGTTGCCTTTAAAATCTCTTGTCTTGGTTGTCTTGAAGGCTTGAGTTCATATTGAGTGCCTAAGGTCTGGTAAATTTAAGGAATTGATAGAGGAAATGAGAACAGACACTCAATTACAAGGGGGACCTGATTGGTTAACAATTATCTATGCTCAGCTATTGGCCAGATGAAGTAAGCAATGATTGACCAGTGGTGTTCTGTGAGTGCTCAACACACTAAAACAGAAGCATGCATTTATTTATAATATTCTGAAGTCAGAACAGATCTGAAAACACTCCAAACAGCCTGAATAGATATCAGGTACTGAGAATATACAACAAGATTGACAAGGATTGGAGGATGATAAGTCTGCTTATTAAAAGAAATATTTAATTCACAGATTTTGCATATCCAGGAAAAGCTTGCACTCAAGACCGAGTGGCTTGTGTGTTTCCCTCCCAATAATTGGCTAGGTATTCCATCTCTCAGGCTGGGGGGTGAAATTCTACGTGCCTCAGACAGGGTTCGCAATTTGGGAGTCCTCCTGGATCCACAGCTGACTTTAGAACATCATCTGTCGGCTGTGACCAGGGGGGCATTTGCCCAGGTTCGCCTGGTGCACCAATTGCGTCCCTACCTGAACCGGGAGGCTCTCGCAACAGTCACTCACGCTCTTGTGACCTCAAGACTGGACTACTGCAATGCGCTCTACATGGGGCAGCCATTGAAGAGCATTCGGAGACTTCAGCTTGTCCAGAATGCAGCAGCGCGAGCGATAGTGGGTGCACCTCGGATAGTTACACCTATCCTCCGCGAACTGCACTGGCTGCCTATTGGTCTCCGGATACACTTCAAGGTGCTAGTCGTCACTTATAAAGCCCTTCATGGTATTGGACCTGGGTACTTGAGAGACTGCCTGCTGCCAATTACCTCCCAAAGACCCATCAGATCCCACAGATTAGGCCTCCTCCGGATTCCATCTACCGGCCAATGTTGATTGGCGACCACCCGGAGGAGGGCCTTCTCTGTGGCTGCTCCAGCCCTTTGGAACGAACTCCCCGCAGAGATTCGGACCTTCCCTTCCCTTCAGGCTTTCCGTTAAAACCTGGCTGTTCCGGCAGGTCTGGGGTTGATGAGTTCCCTTCCCCGCTCGAACTGTGTGACTGTTGATTGTTTTTAAATTTTCTGTGTATCCTGTTTGTTGTTTTTGCCTTGTTTGTATTACCCCCCTGGGTTTGTTAGCACCCTGAGTCCCTCTGGGAATAGGGCGGCATATAAATGAAATAAACCTATAAACCTATAAGTTATTACTAAACCATTCAAGGAAGTTGTGTGAAGTCAGTCATAAAACAGTAGATCATTCCCTGCATTGTTGCTTCCAATCACATCAGCTATCTTTTTCTTTCTGCATCACTCAATATTATATATGCAAGAATGAAAGAATGGAATACAAGCATTCATTCTCAGTGTGTTGTCTCCTATTTCCAGATGCATAAAATACAATTTTTACACATGTGTCTTAATTCACATTCTAGTACTTTGATGAATGTCAGTATAGGAGTACAACTATCAGGATTTCTAAAAGCTCATTCCTAAAGAAAATTGCAACTTCCAATGAGTATATTTCTACCACTTTTGATCACTTAGTTCAGCCAGAAAAGACAGCAGGATTGGATACATATTGGGATTCAGAGGCCTATCACTTTCAATTAAACCCCTCTGCATTTTTTGAAATCCTAAATCCCTAGTCTCTTACCTGAAGTTAAACTCAACCTGTCCAATATATAAATTCCTCCTGCATCACACAGACTACTTCTCAGGGAATTGTGCAGTGGGATTCGAAGTGAAGTCAGAGAAGCTGATGTATTTTTATATAAATATATATTAAATAAATAAATAAATTTTATATCAATATATGCAGCAAACTAGATAGTCAGGCAAACAGGAGCATCAGGAGGTAAAACACAAAGCACACAGGTTACATAGAAGAAAAAGGCGGGGGGGGGGGAGGGAAATTTTCCCTTGTCATCCATAGCTACAAGTCACAGTGCAGATTGCCAATCAACAACAACTGTGTGTTCTGGCTCACTGCACAACCCCACTGCTCCAGCTACTAAATTGATATATCTTAACACTACTTACCAGGGAATTAGTTGACTCTCCTTAGTCCTAACATGGAGACATTAAACCATGTTTAGGAACCTCCATCTTGATAGCTCCTGTTCTCCAACTTCCTTGGATCATATGGTGATCCCACAAACAGTGGTGGGATTCAAATTTTTTTACTACCATTTCTGTGGGTGTGGCTTGGTGGGTGTGGCTTGGTGGGCATGGCGGGAGAAGGATACTGCAAAATCCCCATTCCTTCCTGATCAGCTGGGACTCGGGAGGCAGAGAATAGATGGGGGCAGGGCAAGTCAGAGGTGGTATTTACCAGTTCTCCAAACTACTCCAAACTGCCCTTTCTCCAGAACTGGTCAAAACCTGCTGAATATCACCTCTGGTCACAAAATACGCCTCTGACATACTAAAAGTACAAATAATAGCACTAGTCCAATTGGGCTGCTAGAAATTTATGTATTTTCCAGGGACAATACATTTTACCATTTCCAGAATGGTAAACTGAGAATGGTAAACTGAAAGAGTGTGTGTGTTTGTGTGTGTGTGTGAGAGAGAGAGAGAGAGAGAAAGAGAGAGAAAGAGAGAGATGCAAAGCATAATTTTAATTTTATTAACTTACTAGAAAGTCATTGCACCCCTTCAACTGCTTGGCTAATTTTATTTATTTATACAATTTTTATAGCTACTCATCTCAAAGCAGTGATTTCAAGTGGTGAATAGAATCAGTGGTGGGATTCAAATAATTTAACAACCGGTTCTCTGCAGTAATGACCAGCTGGGTAAGCAGGGCTCGGTGGTCATGTGACTGGGTGGGCGTGGCCAACTCAATGTCACTCATGTTGCTGGACACTTTGCCTTAGTTGTTACAAATGTAATAAGGGTTAATTGGAGAGGCAGTTGCTGTAAGCAGGGCAATAAAGAATAGGCGAGAAACAATACCAGAATGTTTCCTTCCTGCTTTCCTTACAGGGTTAGCCCTGTAAAGTGATTAAAAAAAAACAAATATGCAAACCCTTTGTCCAGACTGCATCTTTGGTTGAGATGGTGTTTCATCACCTCCCAGAACTCCAACTCTTCTGGCCACCTTTGTGATCTCTTCAAGAGGGCCATCTTCATAGAATAGAATAGAGTTGGAAGGGACTTTGGAGGTCTTCCAGTCCAACCACCTGCTTAGGCAGGAAACCCTATACCACTTCAGACAAATGGTTATCCAACATCTTCTTTAAAACTTCTAGTGTTGGAGCATTCACAACTTCTGGAGGCAAGTTGTTCCATTGATTAATTCTTCTAACTGTCAGGAAATTTCTCCTTACTTCTAAGTTACTTCTGTCCTTGATTAGTTTCCACCCATTGCTTCTTGCCTGCCTTGAGTGCTTTTTTGTGGCAGACCCTGAGATATTGGAACACTGCTATCATGTCTTCCCTCGTCCTTCTTTTCATCATTCTGGAACACTTGTGTGCAATCCCAAGTGGGCATCTCCATATATAAAGATATGTTCCAAAGAGCTGATTCCTTAGCCAGTTCTTCATTCCACTGTGATTGTTGGCTCTGCTCTCTGTAGAGCTGTCTTCAGTTTGTCATTTCTTCCCTGGAAGCTCCTTTCAATAAGACTGGTCCCATACAAAATTTTTCCAGATTCACAGTCCTTGAAGATCCACCAACCTTGGAAAAGATTTGCTTGCCCAGAATTTAATTGCCTATAAAAATGTGCACAATAGGAAATTTTCTACATAATAAATTTTTACTTATAATGCAGACAATAGAATAAAAAAGGGCAAAGATTAAATATCACTTCTGATGCAACTCTAACATGTGCATGTACTTAATTTTGTTGTTAGCCATGCAAAAGGTCTGTCCCAACTGTACCATGAATTCCTTTGACACAGTTAATGATGCACAGGGAGAGCAAATCAGAGTGCAATTATTCTCTGATTAAAGTGAGAGTCCACTGATACACTGCCAGGAAAGGCAATTTGGGATGGTGTTCCTATAAATTATAATAAAACTCCTGCATATGTAATCCAATTTGTTCCTTTTTTGTCAAAAAATATTTCTAGGCCATGTAAGAAGCCAGGATTATGTCACATAAACAATTGGCTTCAAATATAATGGCAGATTTACAGAAGTGGACACAGTACAAGGCTGTGTAATTAGATGGAATATGAAACAAAGACCTTATTTGCATATGAAATAGTTTAAGAGAGGGATGTAAATGATCCAGAAAGGGCTAGCAAAATGGAACAGCACATTTGGGAGGCAGGTGTTAAGGCAATATTTCCTAGCTTGGGGTGGCTGAATTTCAATGCTAAAACAGGCAGAAAAAGTGAATTTGCTTTTTTCTCAAGATTCCGAACAGTAGCCTTGTACTGCATAACATATGACATAACTGTATAAAACAGTCAAAAACCCAGTTGTTTAGAAAAAAATTAGATAAGTGACAAAGTCATTTAAATGTAAAACACTTAACATCCCTGTTAATAATTATTATTTTTCTATTCATTTTGTATGGTTGACTAACTTGGAAATATGACTCAGGATTGCTAATATCAGAATTAAAAGCAACACGTAACAATTTGAAAGCAATACAAAAACCCATATCACCTGCAAGTTCATATAAAATGAATCTAAAAACAGTTCACCTAGCATCTTGGTTTAATGCCCAAGGGTGGAGGAAGTATTCTTCAAAAGAGTGCAAAAAAACAACAACAACAAAAAAAAAACCCAGGAGGATTAGTGTCATCCAGAACTTTTGAGGTTTTTTGAACTTTTTGAGCCGAGATGGCGCAGTGGTTAGGGTGCAGTACTGCAGGCCACTTCAGCTGACTGTTATCTGCAGTTCAGCGGTTCTAATCTCACCGGCTCAAGGTTGACTCAGCCTTCCATCCTTCCAAGGTGGGTGAAATGAGGACCCAGACTGTGGGGGCGATATGCTGACTCTGTAAACTGCTTAGAGAGGGCTGAAAGCCCTATGAAGTGGTATATAATTTTTTTGTAGTATTTTATTAGGATTTATAGGCCGCCCTTTTCCCTGAGGGGACTCAGGGCGGCTTACAATCATTAGGGAGGGGGTGCAATTCAAAATAAACAATATGTGAACAAAATAGAGTAATAAAAACACAACTTGCATTCAACATTCAACACTCGGGTGGGGCAAATTAAAGACTTATCCCCAGGCCTGTTGGGAGAGCCAGGTCTTGAGGGCTGCGCGGAAGGCCTGGACGGTGGTGAGGGTGCGTATCTCGACGGGGAGATCGTTCCACAGGGTCGGAGCTGCAACAGAAAAGGCTCTCCTCCGTGTAAGGTATATAAGTCTAACTGCTATTGCTATTGCTGTTGCTATAGATGTGATGCTCCATAGGAAAGGACAGCAAAGTCACATATCCTAGATCCAATCAGATGACACTGTTTATGCTGTGTCTGATCTTATGTGGTGAGCTGAAATGATAGAAGGCAGGCAGTCTCCACAAATATCTGGTCCAGTGCCACAAACAGCTTGGTAAGTGGTAACCTGATCTTGAAATAACAATAGCATTTAGACTTATATATCACTTCACAGTACTTTACAGCCCTCTCTAAGTTGTTTGCAGAGTCGGAATATTGCTCCCAACAATGTAGTTATTGTGAGCCATTGTGTTCATGAAGCAGTGGATAAAAGTATATCATTGGTCACCTTTGACTACATGCACCATTGCCATAGGCTATTGGTAAAACCTATAGTTACTTAGTTTTGATAGGATTGATTTATTTATTGCTTTTATTTAACTATGATTAATGAACATTGCTAATGTAGGTTTACATTAACATAAATCCAAGATCCATATGAAGTAAAAAATGTAAAAAATACAAAAAAGGACTACTACCATGTAAATAAAGAAAGAGATATTGCATCTGTACAAATTTATCTTGTATGTAAAATATACCACAATTCAGTATATTGCTGTTGAGGTAAATAATAAAATCCATCCAAATTTGATAAAATTGTCCTCCCTGACTCTGATGTCTCTTTATTTAACATTCTGTGATTTTTTTTAATGTGGCAATTGAAGAGAACTTGTTAATACAAGTTCAAATGGAAATTAATATTTTGGTTGCTATATTTTTAAAATTGTATGTTATTTTTAAGCTTGAGATTTGGTCCTGTAGTATCAGTGGTGGGTTGCAGGCGGTACGCCCCAGTATGGGCAGATTGGTGCCTGCTGGGAGCACCAAATACCGTTCTGTTTCAGTGCTCCAGAGGGCCCACTTGCCCGCCCACGCTTACCTGTATTTGAGCTTATCAGGGTTTCCGCGCACATGCACAGAGTGTACGGCACTTGCACAACACTCTGCCGAGCAGCTGTAGAGTCACAGAGGCATCACGGAGCATCGCAAGCAGTAAGTACGCATCCAGGGGCTGCACATGTGTGCGCTCACGGTGCGTGGTTTCATGTGGTGGACGCCTAGCCTCTTGCACCATACCAATTGCAACGGGATCTGGAACCCATCACTGTGTATTGTGCACAAAGTCTAACTCTGTGGGGCATTCAGTTCTTAGTGATGTTATTTATGTCCACCATAATGAAAGTATGACAGAGAGAGGGAGAGAGGGAGGCGGGGAGAGAGGGAGAGAGAGGGGGGGAGGGAGGGAGGGAGGGAGGGAGAGAGAGAAAGTTCCTCCAGTTCAACCCATTTTCATTGAACCCTGAATTTGGTTCTTCAATTTCAGACTTGTTCATTGAAAAAAGGTTTAGCCTGGTTCTATAGAGTAATTCTACCTTAAGTACAGTACACTTAATCTCACTATAAATTGTGTGGGGAAAATTGCTACATTACCATACTAGGTATAATGATTATTATAAAAATCAAAATGGTTCTTGTTTGCTGAGTTTGCCAGCCTCAAAGGGCTTCATACCAACAATTAATCAACCCTACCAACCAAAAAAATCAGTTGACAGACTATTCCTCTGCAATCAGCAGTCTTTGAATGCTATAGATGGAAATCATCACAGCATTTTGACAATGGCTAGAACAACTGCATACATTACCATACTATCCTCCTGAATTCACCATTAGAGCCAAGGTGGCGCAGTGGTTAAATGCAGCACTGCAGGCTACTGCTAGATCAGCAGGTCAGCGGTTCAAATCTCACCGGCTCAGGGTTGACTCAGCCTTCCATCCTTCCGAGGTGGGTAAAATGAGGACCCAGATTGTTGGGGGCAATATGCTGACTCTCTGTAAACCGCTTAGAGAGGCCTGAAAGGCCTATGAAGCGGTATATAAGTCCACTGCTATTGAATTCTACCACCAATAGAGAAAACAAGATGGCTTCTACCTAACATGATGAACTCTTTAACAGCTAGAGAACTCAAGTTGTCTCTCTAGCATAGCACCAGCCTGCTTCTATTGCCACTCTCTGATAACAAAGCACTTCAGAAGATAGCTTCCTGCAGAATCTAAGATACTCCCTACTGTCAATCAGAGCAAGTCCCCGTGCCCCCATCAAGCATCACAATTGGAGCACTTGTGGGACTGTGAATATAAGGTGGCATCTAGAATGGAGTATGAAGAGTGTGGATGGCTTCCACTTTGAGGATCTGAAACACTGATGTCAACGAGTTGGAATGCTGGTCCATTTCTAAGCTGAGAGGCAACACGAGTTATATGTACTGTATGAAGTGCCTGTTCAGCAGGGAAAGAAATGTAAGTATATATTGAGGTATAGATTTGCCCAAACCTTTGGACTCCAGGACTACAATGATTGAAATGGGGTTTTATGTTGCAACACACAGAGAAAGCACTGGTTTTTACAACTAACCATTCCAATGCAACCACATGGGAGAAGCCGTTGAATCATTGTATATTTTCTGCAATATATTTTAATAAAGTGAAATGCACTGTATTCCACACATATTAATAAAGGTTAGTGAAAAGGTTGCATAAATATTTTGTGGATTTAGAGAAAATGAGTTTTTGCTGTCAGCTAAACACAAATTTGGCAGTCTTCTCTTTATCACCCCTTTCACCATCTCCTCCTCCTCATTCTTCCTGCAGATTCTTTACTGCCTTTTAGCATGCTTTTTTATTTGGAAACAAGGAGAAATCATTTCAATTTTTATCAATCCTGTTGTTGCCATTATTTCTGCTGCTGTTGTTCTATTTTCAGAAGAGTCTAAATTGAAATGAAGTTCTTCATCCCATACCTGAATGACAAAATGTGGCTGCATGGAGTGATGTGTAATTGCTTCCTATTCTTTCCTTACCTATTAAGATAATGTTCTAGGACAAGTACAATGATTGCACAACTACAATGGAAGTGTCAAATTAAAACACAGTTATGCCAAATGTAGTTTTGCCAATTTACAAAATAATTCAATGCAAAAGAAAAAATGAAACAGACAACCTCATGCAAATACAGAAGGGCAGTTGATTATTTTGTTTACTGAAGTTTTCTTAATCATTGCTTTATTTCCACTGATGTCACAGAATTCTATAGATAAGAACTGCCAAAAACCTGGGCTTGATATCTATATCTGTTTGTGTGTGTGTGCAAGTGTGTTTGTGTGTGTGTGTGTTTGTTGTATGTTCCAGTATAACTCTGGATTGCCTTAAGCAATTTCAACCAAACTTGGTACACAGATGACTTACTCTCTGGAAAAAAATACTATGGGGGTAAGACACCCCTAACACCCTTCTGGGTGTGTGTTCTGTTAAGATACAACCTGTTGTGCCTTGTGCCTTAAAATGGCTTCTACTGTACAGCACAGTGGAGTTGTCATAGGAACAGCTTCACACTACTACTCCACAAAGGGGCTCCCTCTGGTAAGTGGAAAAATCCAACATTAGAAATTACGTTTGGTCTGTAATTTTTCCTCTATAAATAAATACCCGGGCAATACCAGGTTATCAGCTAGTTATGTATAATTCTTGAATTCTTGATATAGAAAGATAAAATTATTGAGAGGAGGGGAAAAATCATGTGCTGTTAAAATATTTCCATGAAGTAATATTCCCAGTTCAAAATTAAATGCAGTTTTATTTCTTTTGCCTTCTCTCCTTTCCCAGGAGTGGAATGGCTCTGTGTAGTTGGTAAAATACAATGACAACAATACATGGAGGAGAATTAAAGAAAATCTGACACTCAAAATAATATCATTTCATAAGTTACAGTGGGGTTGGGAAGTAGATCACCTAGTATAAACTGGCAAAATGTTTGTTGTGTGAAGCAAGGAAATTAATCTAGGCACTTGGAGCCCTGGTGGCACAATGGTTAGAATACAGTATTTTAGGGTAACTCTGCCCACAGCCTGGAATTCGATCCTAACAGGACTCAAGGTTGTCTCAGCTTTCCATCCTTCCAAGGTTGGTAAAATCAGGCCCCAGATTGTTGGGAGCAATAGGTTGGCATTGTAAACTGTTCAAAGTGTGTAGTATAAAGCACTATAGGGTGGAATATAAATCTAAGTGCTATTGTTATTGTTATTCTCCCTACCCAATTTGTATTCTAACCCCTGTAGCTAACAAGATAAAAGTCAGTTTTGATGGTACAAGGGTATGTAGGTGGTTTGGGAGGTGTAACAAGGATGATTAAGGAAAGGGGTTGGCAAATATCATTCATGAGGAGCACCAAGTTGATATGCTTCAGGGAAGGCTGTGGAAAGGAAATGGGATTCAGATAAGCCAAGGTAGAAGAGATCCATAAAGGACTGAAGAATCAAGAGACAGACAGAAAAAGTGGACAGTGTCGCTGAGATTCTCTTTTTCATGGTATCGGGGTGGGTTTCAACCGGTACAGACCAGTACGGCAGTACCGGATGGTGAAATTTAGCATGCCTTCCTGTACCCATTGATCAGGAGGCCCCATGCTGGAATGCTCCCTCCCCTTGTTCACTCTTTCACTCACCGCGACCATCCTCACCATGTTGCCAAAAAGTTCTCAGAAGAAGAACCAGAAGAAGAAAGAACTGGTGAGTGGCTGGGGTGGGGGGAGCATGTTGGGGAATAGGGAAGAGTGTGTTCATGTGCACAGGCTGTGGGTTTTAAAAAAAACACCTGAGTGAATCTAGGAAGAGGGAAGAGGTAGAGGGGCTGAAAGATACTATGGGAACACAGACTTCTAGCCCCTCTGCCTCTTCACTCTTCCTGGATTCACTCAGACATTTTTAAAACGCACAACCTGTGCACACACAAGGCGTTTTTAAAACTCACAGCCTGTGCACACGCATACACTCTTCCTCTCTTTTAAAAATGCCTGAGTGAATCCAGGAAGAGGGAAGAGGCAGAGGGGCTGGAAGAGTGTGTGTGTACACAGGCTGTGAGTTTTAAAAATGTCTTGTGTGTGCACAGGCTGAGAGTTTTAAAAATGTCTGAGTGAATCCAGGAAGAGGGAAGAGGCAGAGGGGCTGAAGTTTGTGTGTAAAGTGGTCAGTAATATTGAAGACCTGCAAGGACAGCCATATTTCCTTTGTAAGTTACTGTTTTATTGTTTTGTGTACTTATTTTATTCGAATTTAAGTAGTAACTGCAAAATAATAAATTTCCTTTTTTATATCTTCTTTTTGTAGGTCATTCTTTGGGGCAAAGAATTCAGTGACATTGACTTGGCCACTCCCACCATCATATGACTGCCAAACTACTTCCACCTAGTTGCATGACCACCAAGCCACTCCCACAAAACAGGCCACACCTACAGAATAGGTTGTAAAAATTCTTTTATATTTTTTTATTTTTGAATAAACACAAACAAGACACAACAACCACCATAAAAACATATTCCATTACAAATTATAAAAAGTGTGTCAATTGGTTACAAAGAACTTTTGTGCATCCCTTCCACAGTCATCACCTAAAATCCATATCAAATTATATATTTTACATCAAATATATATATATATATATATATATATATATATATATATATATATATATATATATATATATATATATATATATATATATATATATATATATATATATATATATATTACTATCATCACACCTCATCCTTCATATGACTATAGTTGTTTTAACATCCCTTTATAACAAATATTCCAAAATTCAAAGCAAAACCACATAATGGCATTCCATTGTCTATTTTCAATATCATCCAACAACATTCTATCTTTGTGAAGATAAAAATGTAAATAAAAATTAATTATATTTGATAACAAAGTTTCTAAACCTCCTTTCTTAATCACTGTTTACAATTTATATCCAATTTCAATATTATAGGCTTTCATACTTAACTAAGTTTCAAAACTTCCTTTCATGGTCCCCATTTAAAATTTATACCAAATTTCCTCTTGTCGAACCAATATATATGTATACATTATATTATTATCAATTATTTATCTAACTACATCCATGATCAATCCAATTTCAATATTATAGGCTTTCATACATAACAAAATTATGAAATTTCCTTTCATGGTTTCCATTTAAAAATTTATACCAAATTTTCTCTTGTCAAACCAATAAATATGTATACATTATATCTTTTTCAATTATCTATCTAGCTATATCCATTATCACTTCATTTTTAACATAATGCTCTAATTTTAACTATTTAGCTAGTATTTTGTTAATAGTTTTCATATCTCAACCTGTGTCTTTCTAGTCGTAGTACAGTCTTATTTCTTTTGCCTTATGTGGGATTAATCTTCTGGCTATTTCCTTAATCAACTTTGTGTGGACTTCTCTTCGCACCTTTTGTTTGTTGCATGTCTTATAAATTCTCAAAAACCTCCATCATGATCAGCTTATCTTTGGTTATCAGTAGTGCTTTTGTCAAAGTCCCCTCCTTAAATCTATCAATTCTTCTCTTTTTTCTCCTTCTATACCTTGAAATCTGGGATAGAGCTCCTTTCCATCTCTCTTCCCTTTCCATGTTCCATTCATTCCATTTCCAACCACACTCAAATCACTGTCAATATCCACAGTTATCTTGCCTCTTTGTTCATTTTTCCCTTGGGTTTTTGAGACTCTAATCTCCATTTTTTTCATTAGCTGGCTATCTTCAATTTCATCAAATTTTGCTATATTACCATCTATATTTTCCACTTTCTTCTCAATTCTCTCTGATGTTTCTAATAATTTTTGAATTTCAAACATAATCTGATGTAATGTTATGGTTTCTTCTTGGTATTGTGTCATTGTCCAATTTATAAACAGTTGGAAAACAAAGCTCTGTTTTTCACTTCTCTCTTGCTGCCAAAGAGACATCCAAAGGGCACCTGCATAAACAACCCATCTTATCTCTTTGCAAGCTAAAACCTTTGAAGTGCAAGGTCAAAATGATCAAAAAAAGAAAGAGAAATATTTCCAGAACTTAGCCTCCAACCTCCGAGTGGCAGTGTAACTTCTTTTCCCTCTGATGTTACTGCTCTCTTTATATTCCTTTTATATCTCTTTATATTCCAAGCTTAAAAGAAACAAGGCTCTTAAATGGAACAAAATAAAAAGAAAAAAAACCCATCCAAGCCAGTATTGTGGAAAAAAAAAGATTTAATCCATAGGTAAAAAAACATAGAAGAAGAAAAGCCAATACTTTTACTTTAAAAAGTAGGAAATGTTTGCAAAACTTCCATCCATAGAAGACAATTTAAAAAAAGGATAACAGACTGTCCAAAATAGCTTAAATTCGCTGCTTTTTTTCTTTACAAGTTTTATTTGGTTTTAATCTTTTTTGTAAAAATAAAATTTCTTCACCAGATGGACACACATTCTCTTTCCACTTTCTTCTGGTTGCAGAGCTGTCCCACCTTCAGCAGCTTGGGGCTGCGCTTCTATCGCTGGCTAGAAGAGATTCTCTTGGATCAATCAGGGACTTTGCGATGTCCCTGAGATCAGCAAGACATACTCTTCCCTGTCACCATCTCTTCGGGACGGTTTAGGTCCAGATGGACCACCCAGCGGTAAAAGTATCAGCTGCGATCTTGGAGCTCTGAGATCGCACATCCATATCGTCATGACGTCAGCTCCTTCCAGTCAGGTTGTAAAAATTTTTGAAACCCAACACTGCATGGTATATAAGAGAGATGACTTATTTAAATAGTGTACATGGCATTTCTGAAATGTCCAGATCCTATAAGGATAATGTTCTAAATGTTGGATGAGAAAGAGACTGAATGGGATCTGAGTAAGCTTCTTAGACACACAGAGGCAAAATCACTGTTCAATAGTTTCTGTTTATAGTTATTTTTGTACTTATATAATAGCTTTGTATATCTGTATGGTTAATACTTTCTTAATACAGATAGTAAAGTAAAGCTGTTTCTTTCTGTTCTAATTCAGATGCTGGGAGAGAAGGAGAAAGTGCCTCTTCCTTTATCAGTGAAAAAGAAAGAGTTGTTTAAAGTGAATGCTTTAAGATGCTAAAGAGATCTTGCTGGGAGATCCCCAGGAATCAGCCACAGTACTCAAATTCACAATCAGTTAGGGTTCTCCAAAATCTCAAGATGTGATTGCATGATAAAATCACTTTTTACATGCATGGAATACATTTTGAAAAGGGTCAGGACTTTGATATATGATTAACCGTTTGTCAATCATATAGCTGGTATAGAGTTGGTCTGGCAAAACAGAAACTCAGAAGCAACATAGTCCATCTCAACAAAGCCAGATACTGATTTTGATTTTTGCATTAGGTTAAGATAGTTAACCTACAATTATTTAGTTACCTTAGTGGTTAGTGGGGATTGTATTAAAACAGACATGCATCCACAACTTGTGGCAGTTGAATATGTCTTAGGAAATTAAGTATAAATTTAGGGGATAGAAGAAACTGAACAGAACATATATAAAACTATAACTGTGTGTTACTTTTTATTTTTTATTTCAAAGGCTGCCTGGTACAAGTTGGTTTTACAGAGGAATAATTAAAAGAAAGAAGAACAAGTGCTCTTCAGTTCTACAGAATAACAGCCTAAGCATGCTCAGCATAGAGCTCCCATGGTCACATTATTCCATGCTACAGTGAAGCATTGTATTTCTATTTAAATTATTTTCCGGTTTGCATTTATATTTATAAATTAGTATATGTCATCACTATGGTAGTCACATGTGCATAATTTTTAATTTTTAAACATTTGCCCTCATAATTCAGATGAGACCAAACTGAAATGATATTTTTTCCATCAGACTAAATGAATATTTTTAAAAAAACATATAAGCTTTCAACATAGTGTTATCGACAGCTGTACAACATCGTTCCTGAAACCCTATAGTAGCAGGATCATCCTTTTCTATCTATTATCTCAATAATTTTGTTAATCCAGTATATTAAGGATTAACCAGCTCTTTGTCTTTCCTAGACTTTATATTTCCCAATGCCTCCTGGGAATTAAAATATTATATATCCATTATAAAAACATCTTAGAGAGTTGTTCACTTGCTTTTGAAAAAACAAATATTCTGAAACTGACATTTCATGTGAATCTATCCAGTCTCTCCATCAGTATTCTTGTCTTTTCTATGCATCTATTGCCATTTAAAAAAAATTAAGCTCTCAAAAGGCATACTTTAGTCTTTGAACCAAATACTTTTAACATTCAAAATTAAACTCATATTTTATTCATGCCCGCAAACACCTTCCAAAAGAGTCAGTAAAAAGCCCTCCAGCTTTCTAATAATGCTGTTTGACGAAAATCAAACACAGATCTTAGAAGAGCTTTGCAAAAAATAAATAAATAAATGGGTGAATAAATGCATAAAATTCTTACAATTCAACAAACATGTTGTTGAATAAAACAATTGAGCCTATTGAAAAATATGGATTGAAACAGTTTTGCCCTAGAATTGAATAGACTATTATGGCACCCAGAGTAGTAGATACTGTGGCATTATTATCATTACTTGAAAGAATTGTCAGAAGGTTAATTAATTAAGAAACATATTTTTCTGTGGACAACATATGTTGAAGCCCAATAAAAATGTAACTAACTGTAACCTGTGCAAAAGGGTTTTGGACAATGGCACTATTTACACATGGTCCTAACATCTAAAAAAAAATCGCCATTATGATAAGAATAAGAAGAAATCTCTCTATATAATACTACAATACAAATAGTTGGGGATGCAAGAAAGTTGTTCTTTTGGAATGTGAGAATTCTCATCAGAGTTGTACTCCTAATGTTGATGCAGCAGCTTGATTTGGAAGAAGGTCTGACTTATGTCTAGCTCATTACATCATACCAGAACATTTTTAAAAGCCGCCTCAAGCTTAATATTTGTTTGATTTTTAAAAATTTAATATGAGCAGTGGTGGCACAGTGGTTAGAGTGCAATACTGCAGGCTACTTCTGCTAATTGCTGATTGCCAGCAGTTTGGCAGTTGAAGTCCCACCGACTCAAGGTTGACTCGTCCTTCCAAGGTGGGTAAAATGAGGACCCAGATTGTTGGGGGCCATATGCTGACTCTGTAACCACTTAGAGAGGACTGTAAAAGCACTGTGAAGCGGTATATAAGGCTAAGTGCTAAATACAGCTTTTATTATTTTTATAAGTAACTCAAGGTGGCAAACTTTCACTTTTCTATCAGAGTCAGAAAAGAAACATAAAAATAATAATATGCAGCTCAATAGGTCTATAAAAATATATAGATACACACACAAAATATCTATCATCTATCTATCTATCTATCTATCTATCTATCTATCTATCTATCTATCTATCTATCTATCTATCTATCTATCTATCCATAGCTTGCAGACACCCCTGCATATCACATATAATTAATCCCATATTCTCTCTATTCAAAACCTAAACAGTAAATGTGGCTTACATACAATTTCTCCCCAAATTCTATTTCTGTTGATTCCTCCCACCAATTAAACTTGAAGAAAGCAGTAAATAATGCATGTAAAACAACATGGAGGTTAGAAATTCATTTAGTAGAAATTTAGTTGATAGTAATAGAGAGGGGGGGATATTTATATGGAAAATGCCAAGCTTGGCCCACCTAGTTAACTGGAGCCATTAATAATCCACGCCAGTCCTGATGATATTCATGGTTTTGATGAGATTCATTGAAGCCATTGGAGAAGACAGTCTATATATTCTTACAAAACAAAGACTCTCTCCAGAGGAATGTATGCAGTAGGTGAGCAGTTAGCTGGCCTTCAAGCCTTTCTAAAGTTTAATTAGAGCTAAATTGTATTGATGTATATAACATATTCTAATCAATGATGTTAGAAACACAGTAAACATTGTGGGTCTCTTTTAATCTGTTACACAAAGGTATTTAAAGAAAACATATAGATTTTGAAGCTCCAGGCTTGGATTCTGAAGATTGTCCCTGGTAGCGGTGACTTGGGAAGTAAAGACAATATGCAAATTTTATTTATCAATGTTAATTTCAAAAACGTCCCCTTGGAAATTATATTCAATCCATCTTGATACCAGATTGAAGTTCAGAGCTGTCCTAGATTATGTACGTATATCACCCAGGGGTGGGTTGCTGCCGTCATTAATGCCAGTTTGGTGCACGTGTGCTTCATGTGCATGCGCAGTTGCCTGTAATAGATCCGTGCATGTGCAGAACATTAAAAAATACCCCCAAAATGCTAGGGAGACTGGGGAACCATTACAGAGGCATGGCCAGCCTGAGTCACTGCTGGTTCTGCGACCCAGCCAACCTTCCACTTCTGGTTTGGTCGAACCGAGCTGAACCAGTAGGAATCCATCTCTGATACCACCTCTGATACCACATCGAACTGATCCCCCCCAAAAAGGTGGGGTTAAAAATCAAATAAATAAATAAATAAATGTCTCTCCAAGTTAAACTTTTAGTCCCAGAATAAAAACCTTCAACTGTTCTCCCCTTAACTTCTTTTCCGGGTCATTTTTAACTTTCAAGAAAAAAAGGAAAATAATATTCTTTGCATTCCGGCTTTGTGGCCTGCCTGTTATCCTACAAGTTATTACTTAGAATATTATTGAGCAGGACAGAAATGGATCAAACATACCTTACTGTACTAAAACCTGTGTTTTCTATATCAGGGGTGGGTTCCTGCCAGTTCTAACCTCTTCTATAGAAGAGGTTCCACAAATCTACAGTGCTGTTTAGAACCGGTTCCAGCCCCCTCCCCCTCAGCCACACATCATCAAGATGAAGAGCAAGAGGAGGAATTCTGGGAGTTGAAGTCCACAAGTCTTAAAGCTGTCAAGTTTGAACAATAGTTTTTTTCCCCCTAAAGGGTTAAGGGTGCAGGAGACTTGTAACTTGACAGCTTTAAGACTTGTGTGCTTCAAATGCAAGAGTTTCTGAGCCAACATTTGGCTTGCAAGGCAAGAGCATTGTTAAGTGAGTTTCACCACATTTTACAAGTTGGCCATGTCCACCCGGTCACATGGCTGGCAAGCCACTTTCACCCGGTCACATGGCCAGCAAGCCACTCCCACAAAGCAGGCCACACCGACAGAAGAGGTTCTAAAATTTTTGAAACCCACTGCTGGATGTCATGTATTGTACTTAGAAACTGAGACAGACCCATTCATTCATTTCAGCTGCCAGCAGTAGAGATTGCTAAAAACCCAATGGAGAAAAAAAAAATTTTCAGAAGTACCGTAACTTGTGGCAAACTTTAAAGTAACTGAGTGTAAGGCTAACAATAGTACAGCATTTGGAAAAGGTATGTACTTAACAGCTAGTTATTATTTCAACAAGCAGGAGCTCTCTAGTCATGTATACCTGCATTTAGGTCACAGATGGAGTCCTGCAGCATGGTATTTTTTTTTTAGTAATGCTGCAAAATGTTCTGCCACAGAACAGTGGGCAATTAATCTACACTGGCTTCACATTTGAAGAGTTTACAGCATAGTTTAGACACATGTTTGCAACAGTTGTACATATCGGTACAACTGGAATTATCTGGCCAATTGGGGAAAATAAGCTAGCATATATGAATGCCACAATGTTTGAACAAAAATGCAAAAAATGTGTGTGTGTGGAGGGGGGGAACCTGTGCTGGTAAGTGACTCTTGACATATTTCATTGTAAAAAATGATTGGCAGGCTTGGGCTCTTATCTGAACAAAACCTTCCCCCATGACAGATAGAGGGGGGGGGAGGGAGGGAAAGATCTCACACTATAATGATACAAAGCCTTAGTTTCTTTATGGTAGCCATGGAAACTTCCACCTTTCTGAGGTTCTAATATGCACAAAGAAAATTGTTTGATATTTTAAGGGCAGAAAATGAGAACAAGATGAAAATAGTTGAAATATCAGTTTTATCAACTTGGTAGGTTACCGCCATTGAATTATAAAATATGCTACAAAAGGAACTAAAAAAAATAAACCTCCAGCACCTATCAGTCATTCAGATATTATTTAAAGAAAATAATTTTTAAAATGGTTTATATTTAGAGCCAATCCAAATATTCAGCAGAATTGCATGGTACCTCTCTTCTGGGACTCTGCTACTAAAGAATATAAATAGGGAATTATATGATAGGATTCTTGCTCAGGTTTTTTTTTTAAGACTCCTTATAAAATATTGGCATGTAATATGTGCAAATAGCTTGTTCTGCCTTTCTGAAGTATCTACTTCAGTATCCTTTCCTTACAGCTGATGGATGAAATAGCTTAAGTCAAACTTAAAACTAAGGGAACAAAAATAGGCTTGAAAACTTATAAAGGTACAAGGAGAGAGTAATATCAGAGAATTCAAATTTTGTTGCCCTGCTACAAAGTTGCTGTTGCATTCTTCTATAGCAGGGCTGTCAAACTCCCAGCCCACGGGCTGGATTTGTCAAATGCTGGCCATGCCCAAACCCAGTTTAGCAAAGGGGGGGGGGTCCTGATACGTCATGTGCGGCCACCGTGATAATGTCAGTTTGACACCCTTGTTCTATAGAAATCTTCCAAAAAAGATTTCTCTTCCTATATTCCTATTTGTGTCAATATCTTCAGAAATGCACTTAATGCAGTGTTCTTCAACCTTGGTAACTTCAAAATGCGTGGACTTTAATGACTGTGTAGAACTGAAATCCACATGTCTTAAAATTTCCAAGATTATTGAGCAACACTGGCATGATTAGGCATTGTTAACGTCGGTTAACAATGGTTGAGGCTGCCAGAAGAGCAAGAACCAGAACTTTCTATCTCCCCAATACCCAAAGCAGTAAAAGAAGGAGAGAAAGACACACACACACACACACACACACACACACACACACACACACAGAGGGAGGGAGGGAGGGAGGGAGGAGAGAGAGAGAGAGAGAGAGAGAGAGAGAGAGAGAGAGAGAGAGAGAGAGAGAGAGAGAGAGAGAGAGAATGTTCTCTAAACTCCCCCCCTCCCTATTCCTAGAAGATCTTTGGGAGAGGAAACAAACAGGATTGTTAGTATTTTATACAAATGTATTTTGGGTTGAATATAGAATTCTTTGGTGTTTCAGGGGGCTTGCTGTGGCCTTAGAGAATCATGGTGCTTTAACAGCTTTTGAAAGTTGTTTAAAGCCTATTCATCCTGTCTGTCAAGCAACTCTATAAAGTACCACCTTTCAAGATTGCAGCTTATGTCATTAGGATAGCTAAATTCCTCTGGTTTCAAAATGAGATTGGAATGGGGACAACAAATCCAGAGCCCTTTAGGACACATAAAACTAGTCATGCAAACATTTGAATTCAAGCCATAATTTAAATTATGTTCATCTGCCAAAGCAACCATCAACATCTGAAGCCAGTTCCCTTAATGAAAACAAAGCTAATTTGTGTTTTGCAGATAAACACTGAACTATTCATAGGCACAACACAGAGCCATGATATATCACAAACTAATATGATCCCACATTTGTGGCATAATATGTCACCAGTAAATTTACTTTGTAATAGTTTCAGTTTTTAACACTGCTCTTTTTGCTTTGTGTGTCATTACAGGAAGTGAGGGTTTGGGAGAGAAAGTGCATCCCAGATAAACTACCTGATGTAATTTTGAATGTGGAAAGACTTGTTTTGTTGTTAAAAGTGAGAAGGTTGAAGTCTAATTTGGGAAACTGTTGTGATCTTTTTAAGTCTGAGAGGTCTGAGACAGAAGATTCTGCCCTACTCCATTCTTTCTGAATCCTTGCTCAAGTTTGGGGTGGGAAAAGTGTTGATCCGTTGAATGTAATCATATATGAGGATTGGTACCCATGGAGAGAGAGAAATGGTGTGATAGACTTCAATAAAGTAATAGTTTGCCTGGAAGGAGAAAGCACATTCCAAGAAGTGGAGTGAGACAACAAGCAACACACCTTGGAGCTGGATAGGAGACAGAATTAGACCAGCCATTCCTTAGAATATCCATTGGGATGAGAACAGTAAACGTTTTAGTCTGTCAGGAGTCTGTTTATTTGATATAAGCAATAAAGTCATTTATAGAAATACAATGGCATTTGCTGGATGGGTCAAAAAGGCAAGAGGGTGAGTGTGACTGCATGTTCAAATCCCACCCCTTTTTATGTACATACTGCAATACATACATAAAAACACCCAGTCATGGTTATCATGAAGGGTCATCATAATCAATATCTATTCTTCCTTTGCAGTGGGAACTCTTGGGTTTTCTTCTTGGGGAGTGCGGTGGCACAGTGGTTAGAATGCAATACTGCAGACTTCTTGTCTGTAATTTGGCAGATTGAATCCCACCAGGTTCAAGTTTGACTCAGCCTTCCATCCTTCTGAGGTGGGTAAAATAAGGAGCCATATTGTTGAGGGCACTATGCTGACTCTGTAAACTGCTTAGAGAGGGCTGTAAAAGCACTGTGAAACAGTATATAAGTCTAAGTGCTATTGCTATTGTAGCCTTCTCCTAGCTATAAAAGCAAACAAAAGCTGAAATCATAGTTTATGTCACCATTTCAGCTACTTCTACAAACTCTGTGTCTGTGAGAGAGACTGAAAATTAAAATAATGGGGAAAAGAACAGAATCATAAGCCTGGAAGGGAGTTCAGAGGTCTTCTAGTCCCTTCTCAAGACAGGAATCTTATAGCACCTCAATCAAATGGTTGTCCGGTCTATTTTTGAAAACCTCCTATGATGGAGAACCCACAGCCTTATTTTACTGGCATTCTGACCTTTTGTATTCAGAAACTAGAAGAAAGAGTTAACTTTAGCTCTCTGTCGTTCTGGTAATAGTTGTCATTAGGAGTCTGCAATAAGATGAGTAAAGTTACATCAAGCTGTAAGTTAAAATTATAGTTAAAGTAGAACACATTGACCACAGTTTCACCCAAGGTCCAACTGATATATCACATTTGTAATTAACGCAGCCTAAAAAGTCATGACAATCGGACCTGAATTTGTTACCCCTGTTAGAGAACTCATAGAAATCTCAAGAGGGTATATCTGCTATTATTTCTGTCTGGAGAAAAGCTGCCACTTTTATTGTCTGGCTACTTGAGAAGATAAAGGTGTGAAGTCCGTCCGAACTAATATGACAACTAAATAAATAAAGTATAGAAATTGAAACAAAATCCCCAACCAAATAAAAGTGGAAAGGGGCAGTAAATCTGTCATGCAGTCTCAGTATTGGTACAGATCATCGTCTTAGTTTTCACCAAAATTAATACAAGGCAAACTGAACAAAAAATAACATTCCTCAAGGATTTATCTTTTGTGAATTATGACAGCCTTTCTGTTAACTGAGAACTACTTATCAAGTTATAGCAGACACTGAATATTTTATGTTGTTTATTCTGAACATGGGACCAAAGGTTTTTTTTTAATGGTCTGGAATCCACCTTAAGAGACTCTAAATATCCACATTTATGATATCCATGCACCATCCAAGTTTATGACCTTGGAAGATTTAATGTTCCATCTTCAGAATAAAACAAAACATAGGGATAGGATATATTGTAGACTGTAGACCAGTGAAGGCTAACCTTTTTGTCATCATTTCCCAAAAACATGCATTATGCACCCATAATACATGCACACAAACCTAGAATAGAGAATACAAATCTTGAAGAAAAAAGATTGCTGGAATAATAGTTGAGTTTAAATCAGGAGTGTCATATTTCTGCCAAAAAAATGCAGTTTTAAGCTGTATTTAGAGAAGTATGGTATTTTTATGTAAAGTAATTGTTCTGTTTTATTTTCTGATGGCAAGATCCCATCTCGAATACATGTTCAGTTTTGAGTTCCAGACATTAAACAGCATTCAGACAAACTAGAAGGGAATTAAAAAATGATGAAGTGATAGTTCCATCAATCCTGTGAAGATGTATTGAAGCAATTGGAACAGTTTTATGTTGAGAAGATTCTTCAACTGCCTGAAAGAATATTGTGCCAAAGTAATAACAAATAAATAATTATATAATGCCAGCATCATATGGAATAAAATACAGAACAATGCATTTAAGTAATTAGAAGGTAGATAGCAGATAAATATTAAAAGAAAAATTATATTAACAATAAAATCATGTTAACAATGGAACTATTTACCAAGGAAGATTTCCTGGATAAGATTAAGCAGAGATTGAGAGTCATCTGTTGCAGAACTTAAAATTTGGATTCTTGAATGAGACATGGATTGGATTTGATGGTCTCAACCTAGAGCACATACTGTATGTAAAAATGAAGAACTAGACTAAAAAGAAGAAGAAATGTTGTGGTTATTTTGAATAAAGAAGGAAGGTATCAGGAATGAAAAGGCATAAGTTCATTTCCTTTATATTGACTAAAACCCAAGAAAGATTCCCCCATATTTCTTCACAATAGTCCACAATATAAGTCTACGTGAGAGGGATTGCTCATAGTAATAGATTGAGAGTTATTTGCTGATATGATAGGCATCAATTTACATAACAAAGACCTAGCACAATGGAAGCAATCTGATCATATGCATAGTGGCTTAGGCAAAATGATATGTCTTGAACCATAAGCATAGACTAAATTATACAGAATAAACGCATTAAAATTTCTAACTATTATTCTCTATCACAAAAATGCCCACTTGCAGGGGGTTTATAAATAAAGGGGCAATCTCAGTTTGTAGGAAAATTAGACTCCTGGGGATCAAAGAGTTTCTTGACCAGAGGTTTGCAATCACACAAAGCCTTTTTACATCACCTTCTTCAATGGTGACCTTCTGTCTTAAAGCAATTTCTCTTTTCAAAACTGCAAGAAGAAGGAACTGACACAGTTTTCCCATTGCTAATTATGGTAATCCTGGTGTATTTATCCTTCCTTGCTTCATCTGGGCTACTACACAGGTGGAAATAATTTTTTTCTTTTTATATATAATAGTATTTGTATTATTTGTTGTGAAATATACATAATGATTTGATATGATTTGATTTATTGCATTTCTATGCCGCCTTATTCCCAGAGGGACTCAGGGCGGCTCACAAACCAAAGTAAGGGGGTGGGATACAAACAGGAGGAAAAAAAACAACGGACAACAACTACAACAATTTAAAAACAATCAACAAGCACACAATTTGAGCGGGGACTCAGGGCGGCTCACAAACCAAAGTAAGGGGGTGGGATACAAACAGGAGGGAAAAAAACAACGGACAACAACTACAACAATTTAAAAACAATCAACAAGCACACAATTTGAGCGGGGACGGGAACTTGTCAGCCCCAGGCCTGTCGCAACAGCCAGGTTTTAAGGGCTTTGCAGAAAGCCTGAAGGGTGGTGATGGTCCGAATCTCCACGGGGAGCTCCTTCCAGAGGTAATGTATTACCTTTTTTTCATACAGTGGTATATGTATATTACTGACAAATATTTACTGATATTTCAGTGTTTAGATTACTTAAATGGGGGGGGTCAAGCTCATGGCCCACGGGCCACATGAGTCACATGCTGCCCCCCCACCTCCATTTTAGCAGAGGGGAAAAAGTCACGATATGTCATGTGCAGTAGTGGGTTTCAATTAATTTTACTACTGGTTTGCTTGTGTGTGCAACACTTCTGTGCATGCGCAGAAGTGTTCGGGCAGGTGGGCAGAGCCTCCCGCCACTGCCACTACCGGTTTACCCAATCCTGGGCGAACCAACAGAAACCCACCTCTGGTCCTGTGACAATAACATGACGATGCGAGTTTGACATCCCTGACCTGGACCATTGAAAGTAAAAGAAGAAAGAAATATTATATCAGTATTAATTATGATTCAAAATATCAATGTTAAAGAGCAAAGGGTTATTTAGCTTTTTCATCCAAATTTCAATATAACATTTAAAAACCACTACGAATCAATTTTTTTGTAATACATACCTATAGTATACTGTTGTGACTCAGCAGATGTCTGCTGTGAGTCTTTTCGGGATCAAGATTCATTATGCAGCTGGGGCTGGTTAGAGGCAAGTTTGGAGATAAAAGGACGGATGCTGCCATGCCCTAGTCGCTGGAGTCAACGTTGTTCCTTCGTGTGTTCCTTGTTTGGTACAACATTGCTTGATTATTAATCGTGATTTATGCCTGTTACACTTGGATAAGTGCTTTGGTGTTTCATGTAAACCTGATCCGTGGAGACTGTGGAAGAAGTGCAGTGTTTGTAAGAGTCTTTGTTTTGTATTCTTGTCGGAGACTTGTATTTATGTTATTTTTTGGCTCGAAGCCAGTTTGAACTGAGAACTGATAAAGAAAGACTTCCTTTCAAGTTGCTTGCCTGTGTTTTTTTTTTTTTTTTAAAATATATATTTTATTATGTTTTCATTCTATACAATCACATATTCACTGTGCTTAATCAGGGCATATAACATTGAATAATAAACACGGCCCTCACTTATATAGAAAATGCCCTCTACAATACAAACCCAGTATACCACCTTAGCCTGCCATACACCCTCTTTCAACCCCCTCCAACTTTCATTCTTCCTTCTCACACACCCCTCTACGCCTACTTCCCCTCCCCTTCTTTCTAACCTTAACCCTATCACTCCGTCTCCATTCCCTCCCTCCCTTCTCCTCCTCCTCTCTCTCACCCTTTCCACCCTCCTTCTTCTTTCACTCGACTCTTTCCTTCGGTATCTATTACCTTCCAGTATATTCGGTTTGTTCTATTTTCGCACTAACATAGAAAAGCCACAGTATACAAATACAATCATGGAATTTAACACATTGTATTTCCCCCCTCCCCCCTCCCCCTAAATCCCCACCTCCCTTCCCTCCCCCCGACTTCCCAAAGACCATACGTGGTATAATTTTTGAACAATCACAGTCTGAAATATCTCTACATTGAACTCAGCTTCTTACTGTTACCCAAATTTTAAACAATTTAAATTATTACTGATACTAAGCATACGCTATCTGGAGTTTCTTAGTCCCATATTTACTTTTTATGTAATCAATCCACTTTTTCCAGTCTCTTTTGTATCTCTCGTTTGAATGTTCTTTGAGATATGCTGAGATTTTGGCCATTTCGGCTAAGTTCATAACTTTCAAAGTCCATTCTTGAATTGTGGGTAAATCTTTCTTCTTCCAATACTGCGCCACCAAGAGTCTTGCTGCCGTTATTAAATACAGGATCAAATTAGTCTCTGCTACTGTAAAATCAATACATATACCCAGTAAAAACAACTGGGGGGTAAATTTTATCCTTCTTTTAAAGATGTTTTGCAGGATCCACCATATTTTTATCCAGAATGCCTTAACATTACGACATGTCCACCATATATGAAAATATGTAGCATCACAAGAACCACATCTCCAACATTTAGGTTGAACATTTGGATACATAGAGGCAAGCTTTTTAGGATCTAGGTGCCATCTATAAAACATCTTATAAAAATTTTCTCTCAAGTTTTGTGCTTGTGTAAATTTCACATTTCTTACCCAGATTCTTTCCCATGTTTCAAGCATTATTGGTTCCTCGACATTCTGAGCCCATTTTATCATACAATCCTTAATCAGTTCCGTTTCAGAGTCCATCTGTACTAATACATTATATATCCTCTTTATATGCATTGAGCTTTGATCTCTTATTTGTTTAAACAAATTATCCTCAACTTTTACAAAGCCAGTTTTTTTATCTGTTTTCCACCTAGCTTGTAGTTGACCATACTGAAACCACGTTTGAACTACCTTCTCTTCTTTAAGTACCTCTAAAGATTTTAGTTCCATCACCCCTCTTTCTGAGATAAGAAGTTGTCTATAGGTGGTTCTATCGTGTTTTTGTTCTACATTCATATTTTCAATTGCATGTCTAGGAATTGCCCACATGGGCACTTTATCATTTAGTTTATGTTGATATTTTTTCCAAACCCGCAATAAAGCATTTCTTAAGATGTGATTTTTAAATTTCTTATCCGTTTTTTTGTTAAATAACAGGTAAGCATGCCAACCATATAACAAGTCATATCCCTCGATATTCAAAATTCTGTCATTAGTTAGATGAATCCAATCACTAATTGCAGATAATGCCACTGCATCATAGTATAATTTTAAGTTAGGTAATTTCAATCCTCCTCTTTCACGTGCATCTTGCATTATTTTCATCTTTACCCTCGGCTTCTTTCCTGCCCACACAAATTTATTGATACCCTTCTGCCATTCTGAAAGATTCGCATCTCTTTTAAGTATTGGTAACATTTGAAAAAGAAATAAAATTTTTGGTAAAATGTTCATTTTTACTGCCGCTATTCTACCCAGCAAGGACAAATGCAGTTTTTCCCACCTTTTCAACTCCAACTGTGTACTATGCCAAAGTGATTCATAATTATACTTGTATAATTTCCCATTTGAAATTAAAATATTAACTCCAAGATATTTAACTTTTTTAACTACCTCACATCTTAACATCGCCCCCAGTTCTTCCTTCTGTTTGGTAGTCATATTTATAGCTATTATTTGGTTTTTCCTAGATTTATTTTAAATCCTGAGACTTGACCATATTGATTGATCGTATTCAATAATACCCTACTAGTTTCCTGCGGTTGTTCCAATATTATAACCAGATCATCCGCAAATGCACGGACTCTATATTCTTGCTGTCTAATTTTAATCCCTTTTAGACCGCCCAGGCCCCGTATCTTATTCAACAATATTTCCAAAGTTATAATAAACAATAATGGGGACAGAGGACAGCCCTGTCTTGTACCTTTTTCAATTTGAAACGAGTCTGTCAGATTTCCATTAACAATGATCTGGGCTGTTTGCTGCTGATATATTGCACCAATTGACCGTAAAAAGCCATCTCCTATCTGCATTTTTTGCAATGTCTTCAGCAGGAATTGCCAATTAACTCGATCAAAGGCTTTCTCCGCATCCAAAAATATGAATGCGGCCGGGATTTGATTGTTCTTTCCCAGGTATTCTAAAGCGTTGATAATTAATCTAACGTTGTCCTTCATCTGTCTGCCCTGTATAAAACCAGTTTGATCGGTATGTATCAGTTGCTGAATTACCCCCATTAGCCTATTTGCTAATATTTTAGTAAAAATTTTATAATCTACATTGAGTAATGAAATAGGTCTGTAATTTTTTGGTTGGGTAAGGTCTTGATCTTCTTTGGGTATCAACGATATGAACGCAGTCTTCCACGAAGGAGGCACTTTCCCTCCCGATTGAATTTTATTGAATAATTCTCTGAGGGGTTCTACCATTTCTAACTGTAGATTTTTATAATAAACAGCTGTTAAACCATCTGTGCCTGGTGCTTTCCCTAACTTTAATTGTTTAATTGCCTGCAAAATTTCCCCAGAGGTTATAGGTTGATTCAGCTTATGCCTATGTTCTTCTCTAACTAGGGGGATTTTCTCTTTATCTAGGAATTTGTCTATATCTCCGTCCTTAATTTTATCCCCTTTATACAACTCTGTAAAAAATTCCCGAAATACCTTTTGAATCTCTTCCTGTTGAAACACTTCCTTCCCTCTGTAACACAATTTGGATACATTTCGAGCTTTCCTTTTTTTTCTAATCTGATAAGCCAACCACCTACCGGGTTTATTTGCATTGCAGAAAGTATTATGTTTAGCATATAATAAACTAGTAGCTACCTGGTCAGAGATCAGCATATCAAACTGAGATTTTAATATAGCAATTGTTTCCCTAATCTTTGTATCTCCTGGATTCAATGTTAACTCTGACTCTTTCCCTTTAATTTCCTCTTCCAATTCTTTTCGTTTTTGCCCTTGTTTGTATCTATGTATTTTGTTTATATTCATTAATACTCCTCTCATATACGCTTTGCTTGCATCCCATACATATTCCATAGATGTACCCTTGTTCATATTGAGAACAAAATATTCCGATAGCAATTTTTTACAATCATTAACATACTTTTCATATCTAAATAAGTTTTCATTCAACCTCCAGGACCTTCTTGGCTGGGCTACCCTTCCCAATTCCATCCAGACTGGATTATGGTCTGAAAGAACTCTCGCCATAATCTTTATCTTCTTCACCCTACAAAGTAAATCATTTGTAATTAGTATAAAATCAATCCTTGAAAGAGATTGATGTCTATTGGAAAAAAAAGTAAAGTCATGTTCTTCTGCGTGCCTCTCGCGCCAAGCGTCTCGCAATTCAAAGTCGTCCAGCATGTCAAAAAAGGCTTTGGGTAACTTAGCTCGAAATTTGGTGTTCGGGCGGGCTGTCTTCTTATCTCTTTTGGTGTCGATCACGCCATTCCAGTCACCCAATAATATACAAGACTCAAAGTCCCACTGTACTAATTTAGCGTGGAGATTTCTATAAAATCCATCTTGTTGTTGATTAGGAGCATAAATTCCCAAAAGTAACGTCTTTTTCCCTTCTAAGATTAAATCTAATGCAATATATCTTCCAAAGGGATCTGCTTCAATTAGCTCAGCTTTAATGTCTTTTCTTAAATATACTACTATGCCATTTTTCTTTTCCATGGCTGAGGTCGCAAAATGTTGGCCCAGTTTGGGGTTAAACAAATATTTTTGATCGGTTGATTTGATATGAGTTTCTTGCAAGCAAATTATGTCATTCTTAAACTGTTTGAGATAATGAAATATTTTCCTTCTTTTCTGTGGAGAGTTCAGTCCGTTAACATTCCATGTCAAAATCTTAGTTGTCATTTTTGGTTGCCTGAAGCTTTTTTAGAGCCTCCCGCAAGGCCTGTCTCACCTTTGGTTTAGCTCCTCCCACAGCTTCTGAGCTTATTGCAGTGGCTCCTTGATCAGTGGCCAACGATTGTTGAGATTGTTGCATAGTAGCTTGTTTATCCGTTTGTCTGGTGGTCTTACGGTTGGATCTTTTTTCCTTGACTCCTTGCCCTTCCGGAAGAGGGAGATGATACATTTTATCTGATGGTTGTGTGGTTTGCTGTTTATCTTGTTCGTCTCATGGTTTTTCACCATATCCCGAAGGTTCAGGGTATCCCATCTTCAGAATCTTATGATAGAAATCACGAGCTTTCCATACAGAGCTGAGACGATATCTTTGTTTGTCCATTGTAACTATAATACCGAATGGGGCATCCCATCTGTACTGTATCTGACGCTTTCTGAGCTCTTCCACCAGAAAAGCATAATCTCTTCTGGCTCTTAGCATTTGAGGTGGTATTTCTTTCAAAACAATCAGGTCCTGTCCACCAATTTGAAGCTTAGTATTGTAAGACTCTTGTAGTATCATATTTCTAGATTCTCTTGTAACAAAGTATATTACTATGTCTCGGGGAAGTTGCCTTTGTTTTGCCGCCCATGAGTTAACACGAAAAATCCTGTCAATCTGCCAATCAAAATTGGATCCCGGTTTTCCCACCAGACGGTCAAAAGCTTCAGAAAACATTTGCTTTAAGTTCTAGGTGTCAACTAAGCTTGCCTGTGTTTGTTAACGAGCCATGAAAGGGGGGGGGGGCAGAACAGTATACATATAAAGATTTCTGACTTAAGCCAATTATTTACAATTAAGATCTACACTGTATAAATGCTTAATATTATTTGTGCATGTTAAGAAAAAGATGAACAAAGCAAATCTGAGAATGGTTATAATACAATTTTTAAAAAGGAAGAGAGAAAAAGGCCATTTGGTTTTCAACTTCCTACTTTTGGGGCTTCTGCTAAAACTTTCTTAATTGCACTATGAATATGCTTTCAATACTTTTGAGTTTTTTACATATTTATCACATGTGATAAAATGTTCCTTTGTTTCATGGCATTTCCAACATTCATTACTATATGATTTATCTATCTTGGATAGCATTGATGGTATACAATCTACAACCAATAGTACTAATTTTCCATTAAGTTATAGCTTGGAGTGAATTTTATAGATTTAGTTCATAATTCTACCCAGTGTTGTGTTGCTGCTACTTCTTTGCATCCATTTAATCTTACAGTTTTTGTTTGTTTTGTCTCTTTGTCATATCTGGATAAGAATTTATATATGGATAGTGTTTCAAATTTTGTCTGATCTCATAATAGGCTTGTTCAAGGTGGAAAAAAAAATCAGGAAAAGAAATATATAAACAGTTTGTCAAAATTTGGATACATTTCATATTAGAATAAGAATAGAAGTTGGAAAGGCTTGTTGTATGAATATGTCCACAGACTAGAGAAAGGGGGGGAAAAAACAGCATGTTTGCCACCCACTGGCAAGTAGTGATTTTATGATTTAAGAGGTCCTTTAGGAAATTTCCCCTTGTTTCTGAAGGTGACAAGATGATAAATTGGAGAATCAGTATGTAATCAATGGGAGACACTCTACTGGCAGGCACAATTTTAAAGAAGGAAATGAAGGAGTGAGTAAGAATGAGATATTAACATGTTAAACAAGATATAATTTCCTTCCTTCACATATAAGCACAGCCATTTGAACTGTTCTTTGGGTCAGCATATGTTAAAATTTATTTCAAAACATCCATGGGATGATGGATCATCACCAAATTTTAGCTGCTTGCTAGAAATTGAGAGTAGTTTCCATTATTTGGTTTGAAGCTCTCACCAACACATTCAGATTACAATAGTGCTTATTATTCACATTTCTGTTCCTTTGTAAAAATGCAGTATATACTGCAAAGTATCAAATATTTCTTTATTTGTTACATAAGAAAGCATTTTCAGAATGTGAGGATTTTGTGGTTTGACAAACACAGAATTTTGAATAGAAAAAATGGGTACAGAGCAAATTTTAAATCCTCATCAGGATTTAATCTTATAGCAATAGCAATAGCACTAAGCATACCTCTTCACAGTGTTTTACAGCCCTCTCTAAGTGGTTTACAGAGTCAACCTATTGCCCTCAACGAGCTGGGTCCTCATTTTACCCACCTTGGAAGGCTGAATCAACTTTGAGCCTGGTGAGATTCGAACTGTCAAATTGCAGGCACCTGGCAGTCAGCAGAAATAGCCTGCAGTACTGCATTCTAACACCTAAGCCACACGGCTCTAATATCCATAGCTCTATTATCCTGAAATAGGGTAGTAATAATAGTAATAATAATGACATCACCAAATCCACTCTAAACATCTGGTTGACTGAGTGACAAACAATAATAATAATAAAAACATTGAAGGAAAATGTTATAACAACTTGACATGGACATGGCTTAGGATGGGAACCATCAAGAAAGAAACAGAAGGTTTAATACTTTTGGCTGCTCAAGAACAAGCACTACAAACTAATGCCATGAAAGCAAAGATACAAAAATCCACTGACAACCCAAACTGCTGACTTTGCAATAACAAAGTCGAAACTGTTTCACATTTCATATGTGAATGCAGCAAAATCGCACACATTGATTATAAAGCTAGTCATGACCGAGTTGCTAAATTAATCCACTGGTCATTATGTAAAAAATATGAATAAAAAGTCATGGGAACATAAAGTGGAAAAGGTTATTGAAAATGAGAAGGTGAAGATCTTGTGGTACTTTCAAGTACAAATAGATCATCATTTGGAGCACAACACACCAGATATCATAGTTGTAGAAGGCCAAAGTGTACAGTTTATTGATATCGCTGTTCCAGGAGATGCCAGAGTTGAAGAAAAAGAACTAGGAAAAATAATGAAATATTGCGACATGGCCATCAAAACTACACGGTATGGATGAAGCATGTAACAGTGATACTCATTGTCATCGGGACACTTGGCACCATGCCCAAGAATTTTACAAGATACATCAACAAATTGCAGCTTCCTGCAATAACACCAGTGGAACTGCAAAAAACTGTGCTACTCGGAACATCTTATATTTTAAGAAGATACTTAGTTGATACCTAGGATGCTGACAGCAAACTGTATCAACCATTAGCACCAGTCACTGGTATTTGTAATGCATTTTTGAATGTTCAGTTGGCTGAGTTTCATGTTTAATGAATAAAGCATATAATAATAATAATTATTTATTTAAATGTATTTTTTCTTTTATTCTTGTTTTTGTTTGACAAATTCAAATAAGAAACAAACAAACAAACAAATTCTCTGACTCCCAGAGACTACCTGGGCATATAGTTCCTTCCTTGAAATTATTTCTTCCTTGAAGGAAGGATATTAAGAAAAAACAGAAAATTTGAAATGCTCATACAAAATTGGTCGAGTATTTCAGTTAATTTCAGTAAAGTATTTTTAGAGCCTAAATCAAGAAGATCTAAAAATATTTAACATGTGTCAGTGTGTTTTTTCTTTCTCCATTGCTCTGTTGAATGCTAAATGTGATATAGCTACTTCTAAATATATTTCTGTTGGATGGTTTACAATACAGCTAGAAAGATGGCATTTCCTTCTTTTTAAAAGAAGCCGAAGCTTTGGTGACTCACGCAAAATTATGACACTGAACAGCCACTGTATTTTTTTCTGGGGCAAAAATTATTTACATGGCTTATAGATAACGGACAATATCCCACAGAATTACATTATTCTACACAACAAATGAAGGTCTTTTGGAGATCTTGGGGTAAAATTATTCTTTGTACTGTCTGCACAACCAGATCTGAAATGGTTAATTAAAAGCACAATGTCTCCTTGCTATGACATGATATTTTCATTCAGATTCCTTTGTAAACAAGTCAATAATGAAATGCTACTCTATTTCTATCCCACATCACCTTAGCAACACCTTCAGCAAAGAGCTTTCAGAGTTTACTGGCACAAAGCTTCCAAGGTCGAGGTGGGGGGGGGGGAACCGACAAAAACAGGAGGGAGAGATGGAGGCTTTAAAAAAAAATCTTTTAAGTCATAAATCATGTCTTCCAAACCAGCTAACAAAGCAAAAATATCAATTCAATCCAGACAAGTGTTTTGATTAGACATATTCTTTTTTGGACAGTGCACAATTTTAATTGTCTTTTTTTTTACTTGAATAAAGTTTATAGAGCCTTTCTAACTACATATTTTTATTTAAGACTCCCTTTCTTTTGCTTTCAAAATCAATGCCACTGATTGCCAACCAAATAAAGTAACAGTTTTTGTGATGGAACCATTCATGTATACATGTTAAAAACAACCTCCTCACTTCAAAAAAGGAATATTGTAACACTTCTACTGAATAAAATGTTTCTGTGCTAAGCCATAGGGACTGTATTTGGCTCTTACTTGCTTGGAAGATGGCAAAGAAGAAGAAAATTTGAAGCAGCAAAGTGACAGCCTTGATTATTAATTAAGTAGACAAGACAGTCTCTACTTGTCAAAGTATTTCAAAATTGGGGGAACTGAGCAAGAACTTTCTAATAAACAAGATTTATTGGGGTGAAGTAACAAATCCATTATAACTGTATATCTGCCAGAGTCATTTAAATATGATGTGTAGTGTAGAAATTTAGTAAATATAAACTGCAAAAGTTCTTTATTCTCTCCTTAATAACAATTGCAGAAGAAGCAATTAATCTTAGAATAGAATTTTAAAGATTCTTGCATTTTTTCATCTCTATTTCTCTTTTTTATGATTGTAGTTTTGCTCAAGTGTTAGCACCTGCTTCCTTAAAAAGTACTTAAAGTACTTAAGATGGTTTGTGTTGCTTACTGGAATTCAACCAGGTCAGATAAAGGACAATGTGCCAGTTTGGATAGAGTTAACTTTATAGTTTCTTTTTTCAGTTTAGTACGTTGTATGAAACCATATTATTGAATGTTAACTCTAAACCAAAAAATGGGTTAATTTAGTTTTAAGTGTGTTGTATGAATATAACCATTTATGAACACAATAGTGAACATATAATGCCCAGTTGGGGAATGTGGCACTTCAGATCCATATCCAAAGATACAGTTATTTTAACAATGAAATATTAACAGACTGTAATGCTTGGGCTATCCAAAGAAAACAAAAGAAGCTTTTTTAGTTAAATATTATCGAAGTAAAGGCTGATTTTCTATTCCCCTTTCAAAATTGTCCAAAAGAAAATTTAAAGTATTATTTATTTAAAGTAAAGTTTTGTATCAATGAGCAAAAATAAATAAATTATACGGAAGACACATGCAGTTTCTGTTCTTTTAGTTCCTTGAAATGTTTAAAAATTCTTCTCCCTGCCTCCAAAATTTGTTGTTAGGCACAAAGTGGTGTCCGACTTATAAAGACCCCATGGACTCTACCATACGTCAGAGTCCATTTAAGTTCACGCCAACTGCTTCAGTGATGCCATCCAGCCACCTCATTCTCTGCCATCCCCTTCTTCTTTTGCCCTCAATTGTTCCCAGCATTAGACCCTTCTCCATTGAGTCTTTCCTTCTCTTACGTGACCAAAGTATTTCAGTTTCTTCTTCAGGATTTGGCCTTCTAAAGAGCAGTCAGGGTTGATCTCCTCTAGGTCTGACTGGTGTGATCACCTTGCAGTCTAAGGGACTTGCAGGAGTCTTCTCCAGCACCATCCTTCAAAGGCCTTCCTTATAGTCCAACTTTCACAGCCATACATTGAACTGGAAAACCACACTTTTGTTGGCAGGGTGATGTCTCTGTTTTTTCGTATGCTGTCTCGATTTTCCATAGCTTTCCTCCCCAGGAGCAAGCATCTTTTAATTCCTTGGCTGTAGTCCCCATCTGCAGTGATTTTGAAGCCCAGGAAAATAAAATCTGTCACTACCTCCATTTCTTCCACATCTATTTGCCAGGCATTGAGAGGGCCGGATGCCATGATCTTAGTTTTCTTAATGTTGAATTTCAAGCCAATTTTTGCACTGTCCTCCTTCACCTGCATCAAGAGGCTCTTTAGTTCCTCTTCACTTTCTGCCATCATCTGCATATCTGAGGTGGTTGATATTTCTGCTGACAATCTTAATTCCAACGGGCTCTAAAATAGTGGGAATGAAGTATTGAAATCTTTGAGACACATGATGCAATATTTTAAAAAAAACTGATTATGTTTCATTGGTGGTTGGGTTCAGTCCTTAGTGACTCTATATATATCATTCAATAGTATCTATTCAGCTGGAGTCATAATTTTATTAAATTTATATGCCATCCAATTCCTAATGACTCTGAGCAAATGTAATTGAGTCTTACTGTTTTGCTCCCTTTTCTTTTCTTTCTTTATATCTTCTCCAATATTATAGATTTCTCAATAAGGCTAGGATTTCAATAATGTCCAAAATATGAAAATTTGCCCTGGTCATTTATGCCTCGTGAGATCTCTGAGATGATTTGACCATAATTTACCTGTTTGCTTACTTGATTATCCATGCATCATTTCTCTTTCACCAAGTTTATTTAATCTCTCTATAGAAAAGCTTTTTGATAAAATGTTCCTCCCATTTTTGCAGTCCTTGGGGCCCCTCAAAATGATTGTGGCAAAAAACAAAAGTACAACGTTGTTTTCTACTATTTTTTAAAATCAGTATGTAGATAATTTAAGTTTCCAATTGGTTTAAATTTTTGTTGTTTCAAAAGTGTGAATGAAAGCTGCAAATGTAGTTTTCCCTTATCTGCAATGTAAAATCACTAAAGTATTATTAAAAGCACTGAATTCAGCTCTGTGCCTCAGTAATGAATCCCAATTAAAGCATCAAAAATCCATATCTGTCCAGCTTTCACCTGAGTGTACCAAGAAGAATTCATCGCCTTTCTGAGTAATTGGTTCCATCATCTAACTGTTCTTATATATAGAAAGATAATTTCTAAATATATTTTCAACACAATAAGATGGAATTGCTTTTCTGTAATTTAAAATGGATTATCCTAATGCTCTAAAATCTGAAATAAGAGACTTCCATTCAGGTGTTTGAATAGTATGTCCTCTAGTCTTCTAAAATTGTTTTTAAAAGACTTAATTTCTAATCCTGATCATCATTGTGCCTTCTCTGAACTTGTTCCAGTTTCATATTCAAGTCCTGGTAAGTAAGTAAATAAGTAATAGCAATAGCACTTAGACTTATATACCACTTCACAGTAATTTACAGCCCTCTCTAAGTAAGTAAGTAAGTAAGTAAGTAAGTAAGTAAGTAAGTAAGTAAGTAAGTAAATGCAATCAGCAATAACTACATAATTGTCATAAGACATGTTGATATTTGAGTGAAATTATCATTTTTTCTTCTCTTGAGGTTATTTTGACCTGTAAGACTACTGGCTTGTAGGCTGATGTATTTATACCACAAATAGATGCCCAAGCAAAGTCTTAAACTGAATTTTGACTATTCATTTTTGTTGTCGGGATGAAATATATGGTGTCTGACTCAGTAGAGCCTCAGGCAGCCTACTCAGACATTTAACTGCTATAAGAAGTTCTCTTAAATGCTGTATACCCAGAGTAGGTTCACAATTTACATCAAAAGTGAATTATTCAAACATTATTTTTTTCTTGGGATTGCTGCAGAAAAGGAGAGGATTAAATTCTTTCCAATACTGTTTGTGATCTCAGTAATTATTATTTCCCTCTACAGTTGGTTCTTTCTGCACTTTAAGGGGGGGGGGGAGAATTGGTCCAACATTTGTACTGGCATCCTAGTTCTTCTCACATGCAAACAAAGGAACCATTAAATAAGAGATTTCTGACACTTGTAGTGTGCCTTTGAATATGTGAGAGACCCCTATTTCTTGTTTTCATAGTCTTGTTGCCAAGATGTCTCAGAACAGCTGAGCCCCACTTTTGCCTTTCCATCCACCCACCATAGGTCATTATACAGTAGATTTTCTGAATACCCTGTGTGGTTAATGCTGCATATTTAATAAAATAATGCTGTATATTTAAATTAAAACAGCCTGCATGTTAAGTCAAAAAGCTCATCAAAAGTCCTGACTTTTAATTCAAGTCATTTTATTCTTTGGTTTTGGAATACAGAACAATGGCATAGTTGCAGTGAAAAGGGCATCTGGACCAGTAGAATAAACTACTGTATCTCTCCTTTCTTAGACTGATTTCATTAAATCTGATCCAACACACAAAGAGTAGTTGTTATCACAGAAGCCCAACTGTATCTATTTGTGATTAATATATCAGCTACGTTCAGATATCGAGAAAACATTTGGAGTTCCAAATGACGTTTAATTTTGCATTGAGAACCAGAATGCTTGAGTTTTGACTATTTGCTTAAATTATTATAATATTATTATAATATACAAGAAATTAATTCTGCTATAGTGTTGTCATGGTTTAGCAAAAACAATAGTTAACCTCATTGAAAAGGACTGCAGTCAGGTTTTAGGTTTGCCTGGGAGACCTTCTCTTCAGTTACTCTGTGTTCTATTCCTAGCAACAATCCAATTAATACCAGCCTTTAAACAAATCAAGAAGGTGAAGGTCAATATGGCATTTTAAAGAAATAAAAACAGACCTTCTATATGATCTTCCTCTGTTTTATGTAAACACACATCAATAGAATAATTAGCCCGCATTGGTAATGTTAGTCATATGGATGGGAAATATCTGTATGCTGGTTTGTTTAACTGCAATTTATTATAAAAGCCACCAGTGCTTTGTTTTATACAGCCTACTAAGCCATAACTCTCCATTTACAGTGTCACAGATTTTGTCATTTATGCCATACTGGAGAGTAGTGATCTTTCAGTAGGCTCTGTTATTTATTTACAAAGCAATTCAAAGACAAAATGACTGATATTCAACTTGGAGCTAGATTTTGGCTGGGCATAAGATAACAAAAACGATGTATTTTGAGATGATGTACAGTAGAATTGATCCCAGCTGAGATAGTTGTCCAAAATGACTTGGCCCAATAATTTTGGATCAGTGCATTTCAACCTTTTCTTTCCAGAAGTTAGTGGGGCAGCAATTACAGGGGACCCTGTATGAAGTGGATTACCTGGACCTTGCCTCACCTGGTTTCAGAATCAGGCATGGGATGGAAGCTTTTGTAGGTGATTTTCAGCAGGACTTAAGTGCAGGGATGGACCCTTGTTACTTCCATTTGAGATCCTTGATCATGGTATCCTTTGGGATTCTCTTTATCCCAAGAGGTTGATGGGGTCCTGTTTTGCTGTGGTTAGGGCTAGAATGACGATTAGATAGTTTAATGGCATGTGAGAATAATCTTGGGAGACAGGAAGGGAAAGCTGCAGACTGGACTACTGGTATGTAAAAGGTATCTCAGGCCACAGAAGGAAGAAGAGCATGGGAAACATTTCAGAAAAGAAATCATTTGCATCATTTTCCAGAAAAAAGGAGAGCAGAATGCATACAGTCTTGCAAATTCTGTTAAAGTAACCTTACAATAAAGATATAACTAGTGTTCCTAATTTTATAAACTAGAATAGAGTGCAGAGAAGAGCACAAAGATGATTAGGGGAGTGGAGGCTGAAGAACGGTTGCAGGAACTGGATATGTCTAGCTGCTACAAAGAAGAGGGAGTCAAGCTATTCTCCAAAGCACCTGGGGACAAGAACAAGGGACAAGAAGCGATAGGTTGAAACTAATCAAAGAGAGAAGCAGTTTAGAACTAAGGAGAAATTTCCTGACAGTCAGAACAATGAATCAGTGGAACAACTTGCCTCCAGAAGTTGTGAATGCTCCAACACTGGAAGTTTTTAAAGATGATGTTGGATAACCATTTGTTTGAAGTGGTGTATGCTTTCCTACTAGGTAGGGGGTTGAACTAGAAGACCTCCAAGGTCCCTTCCAACTCCGATATTCTATTCTTTGTAGAGATAACAGTATATCAGTATAGCAATATATCAATTGGTTTGTGGAAAGCAAGACCAAATCCTTGGGCTCTTTAATATATGATGTTAAATAGTTAAACTTTCTTCAATATTTTGTTTACTACATATATGCAAATTCATTAGGAGATATTATCCATTATTTTAGGGTAGGATAGCAGTACTATGATGATGCTACCTAGCTTATATCTCTCTGCTTCAGGATGAAGAGAAAAAGTGTACTGTAAATCTTGAAGCAGAGCCTAGAGACAATGAAGTATTTTGTGAAACAGAACACATTTAGGATGAATCCCAGTAAGAAAAAAATGTATGCTTAAACTTCTCCATATCTATCTTGGGTTCTAGAAGTGGGTTCCAGAATTCCTCCATCTTTATCTGTGGATAAGGTGGGAATATCTCTGAAACCTGGATGTCCTTTTGGACTTGCAGCTCCTGCTTAAATAGCATATGAAGACCATAGCGAAGAAGACTTTGCTCAGTTTCAACTTGTGTGCCAGTTGTAGACCGTAGCCTTTTCTGGAACAGAAGCTGGCAACAGTAACTAACACCCTTGTACCTTGCATGCACATTACTGCAATTTAGTTTTGGTGGAATTGCTTCTGAAGGCAATTCAGAAGTTAAAACGGGTTCTGATTGCCCCTGCCTACCTACTGATTAATCAAGACCATATAACTGAATAACACTAATCTTACTGGAGCTGAACTAATTAACTGTTGGTTTTCAGTTCCATTCTAAGTTGCTGGTTAGTACCTTTAATGCCTTTTATGACTCAAGTTCTCATTACATTCAGGATCATCTGACTTAGATAGAGTCTGATTCAGGCTTCACCCCATGGACAGAAAATCTCACAAGTAGTTTAATAATCTCAGATAAGTAAAATTCATTGAAGTAAGTGGAGAGCCATAACTAGCCTCTTTCTAAAACAAAGCAATATTTAAAAACCCTTGCCTATTTTTCTCATTTCCACCACGTGTAATAGATAAAAAGGTCTCTTCTTCAGAGAGGGCTGCCTTGTTTAAGAGCCGAGGTGGTGCAGTAGTTAAATGCAGCACTGCAGGCTACTTCAGTTGACTGCAGTTCTGCAGTTCGGCTGTTCAAATCTCACCGGCTCAGGGTTGACTCAGCCTTCCATCCTTCCGAGGTGGGTAAAATGAGAACCCGGATTGTTGTTGGGTGCAATATGCTACTCTGTAAACCACTTAGAGAGGACTGAAAGCCCTATGAAGCAGTATATAAGTCTAACTGCTATTGCTATTGCTATTTGCATCTCCCCATTGCTTCTGTGTTGTTTTTCTTTGCCCATCCACTTTCCCTAAGTTGAGCGGAGAGGCCTAGACTGTTTCTCATGACTTTTTGGTGATAATGTCCTCATTGCCACAAGATGAGAATCACCCTTTTCCTGTTGCAGAAAGCAGTCAATGGCTTTTCTCTTATGGCTCTCCTCCAATGGGTCTTCAGGAAAGAAGTAGCAAGTAGCTGGAATGAGCTAACCTAGACACATAGTTTTGAGAAACAAATTTTGTTTTATGATTGCTGATATTTCCTTATGTTATTTTGAGCTGTTGAAAGTCCAGGGAGGAGGCATGTAAATTATTATATGTATTAATAACAAACAAGTGGTTTATGAAACAATGAATAGGCTCACAGACAAATAACATGATGGTCTCAAATAATGTGAGATGATTTATGTATGTAGAATTTGATTATCATTCAAAAAGGATAACTTAGCAAAACATTCATCAATAAAAATATCTTCTTGAAGATTGATTTGGTGAAGATTGAATTAGATTTATGTGGATTGGAGTGTGGACAGGGCCCATGTCTTCCTCCTTAAAACCAGCTGGGTAGAAAGCTACTTAAAGACCTATAACTAATAGTTCATTTTAATTTTAATTCCCCCCCCCTCATTTTAGATTGCTGGATTTGATTTATCTGCTTTTAATATTGTCAAGATTATTTTGTACATAGCTAGGGAGGTGTTTTTTTTCAATTTTACAGGAAATGAGCTTGTTTGACTTTTTGTAATTGCTTAGTGATTCTGAATCTTATATGACTGCAGGCTACCTACCATGCTGGGGTAGAAACATGAAGAATAAATGATTAGCTATAAATAATTTGTCTAGCTCCCATTTGAGATAACATTTGGTCCTGAAAAAATAGTTAAAGAACAAAGAGAGTCCTTTTACTTCAACTGCAAATATAGAAGCATGAATAAAGGTCAGAGGAAAAAAGGCAGAAGTGTTCATTGAGGAGAGCCTTTTCAGTAGCAGCTCCGACCCTCTGGAACGATCTCCCCGTGGAGATTCGTACCCTCACCACCCTTCAGACCTTCCGCACAGCCCTCAAGATCTGGCTATCCCGTCAGGCCTGGGGGTAAGACCATAGTCAGCCCCCACCCGAATGTTGTATGAATGTTGCTTGGTTTTAATTATATATTGTGTTTTTTGTTATTGTATGTCTTCCCCTTCCATACAAGTTGTTAGCCGCCCTGAGTCCCCTCAGGGAAAAGGGCGGCCTATAAATAAACTCAACAACAACAACAACAACATTGCCGTCGGTCAACAGATCTTCTGTGTATCTCCAAAATCTTAACCAAGATTCTTGATTTGAGATCTTTGCCTTGTTAGATATTGATGATTTCCTAAACACATTTTATCAAATATGTTGTAGGAACTCAAATCCATGATTAATTTATAGTTCAGCATATTAAGTAAACTTTCCAAAACTAAATAAGCCAATTAGCCAACCATGGATAAGTGTGCAATGTAGACAAAGCATGACTCAGTAGGCTCTTCTCCTGGGCTTCAGCAGAATAGGGTTGTATACAGAATAATATTTGAGGGGTCCTTGGTGCTCTCTGAGCTTGGTTGTTTTCTTGCAGATGTTTCATTACCCTAACTTGATAACATCATCAGTGCTAGTAAGGAATGTGGTTTTCTGCCAGTTTAGATTCTCGTGACTTGCCTGTCTGTGTGGATGGGGTGGTCTTAGATATTCTTTGGTTGGGTTGTTTACTGTTGGCTCTTTGGCAGTTTCTCAACTGGGATATTGTTTACCTGATTTTTGGAGTTAATCTTGGAGTTAATATATGCTGAGCTGGGTGCTAATTACTGGTGGAGAAGTCCTGGGGTCTTTTTGTTTTCTTTTGGGCTGGTTGATTGCCTCTTTTGCATTGTCTATGGATGTTGTTAATGTCGATGCGTCTATTGATGACTTATCTGAGATGGCTGAGAATAATATGTTACACATGTAGGCCAGAAAGAATATTGTGTGGATACTGAGAATATTGTGTGAAGAATCCCATGTTTCTCTTGTAAAAATTCAAAGAAGAACAACAAATATATAGAAAGTTCTTCAATATTCAATTGCCCACATTTAGTCCAAAATCATGACCATAATTGCATCAGTCTTGCAAACCAATCATTTTCTGGGTACAATTCAGAGTGTTGGCTTTCTGTATTGGCACCTTGATACATTCAGGACTGTCTTCTCTAATAGCATCCCAGGAGATGCTATTTATAGTTCCCTATTTTCAGGAACAAGGAAGAATGAAGTCAGAAAGCACTGTTTTTCTGACTATGGTTTTGTTCCTCCAGTTCCTTTGGAAGAAACATTGGTATCTGTATAGTAGCTTTCCAGAAGCTAGTTGAAATTGGGGTTTTTAGTGGAAGGCTGGGAAGTTTAAGTGAGATATAATCTATGGTTTGTTGTTCTATTTGTTTGTTTTTTGTTAGTTCTAAGATATTATTTACCATAGACACTTCAGTTGATGTTCTCATTATCTTTTTTTAAAAACTGTTATAAGATGCTCATTTTACTGGTATTGCAGAGTAATATACCTTTAGTAAACAAACTAACAGGCATTAGGTTTTAGAGCCTTCTTAATTTGAAACTTTACCAACTTTGGTACAGGATGTATGGTGTTCCCCCAAATACATCTGGTATGCCAAATGGAAGTTTTTTGTGGACTCATAACTCCTGTTTAAGGAACAAGTGGCAGTCATGGTTGGATGGCCTTTGCACAACTTTGTATTGTGTGACAATTGTGTCCATTCCTGGATTATGAAACTCTACTCATAGTTACCCTTGCCTTTGTTATCTCCTCCTGAATGGATTACAGTAACATGTTCTACTTGGGGCTACCATTAAAGAGTAACTGGAAGCTTCCAATGGTGTAAAATGCAGACTCATGGGCAGTTATATGTTCGCCTAGAAGGACAGACATTGTATTCCATTCTGTAAGCTGCATTGGTTTCCAGTTTGCTTGTTCAGTTCAGTCCAGTTTGTTCTGTCTAGTTCAAGGTGATGATTTTGACCTTTACATGGCATTGACTTGTCATCCCCCCCAGGTGAACCAGATAGAAGACATAAATAGATGAACTAAATATATTATATTGTAAGGCTAGATTAACAGAATCCTGCAAAACTGAAGGCACAAATTCCCACTGGCATTTTTGCCTCATGATCAATTAGGTTGAATCCTGCTCTCTTGTATGATTGTTTTCTAGACAGAATCTCTTCCCTTTGCTGCCCAAGGTTATCCACACATTACGTTATCCTGTTTTCCTGAAAATAAGACCTCCCTGGATAATAAGTCCAATTGGGCTTTTGAGTGCATGCGCTACAATAAGCCCTCAGCTGAAAATAAGCCCTCCCTGAAAATATTGCAACACAGCAGCAGCCATGAGGTGACCACACTTGTCACCTTCTGCACCTCAAAAAGAATTAGACCTCCCTGAAAATAAGGGGTCAAAAGAAAATAAGACCCTTTTTTATTTTGGGAAAACATGGTACCTTACCCATCACATTATGTCTGACAGTAGGCCCTGTCTATGAAAAACTTTCCATCTGGCATGAAGCTAGTCCCAACCTTTAAGGGTTTTTGGAAATCCTTCAAAAGATGGCTTTTTCAGCAAGCCTGGGGATTTTCTGGTAAAGGTAATCCACACATTATATGTAATATTTTGTAATCTTGCTTTATCTATTTTGATTGTTTTAATCAGTTTTATAGACTATTTTAATTGCTGGTTTTATTGTACACTATTCAGTGTCAATTTGTATGAGATGTGGAGCCATATAAATCTGACAAATAATGTAACATGATGTATTGTAACATCATAACATAAATGTTATTATCCAACTCGTAATAATATAATTTGAAAAACTTCTTCCTATGGTCTTTATTTTTTAGTTCTACCCATATATACCGTATACACATCATACACTTTTAGTTTACTACTAAAAGTTGTGTTGCCCTTCTAAATGCAGAAAGACAAGGAAAGGTCATGTGTTCATTACGTCAAGCAATCAACTATCATGAGCTTAATCTGAATATTGCTCTGTAATTCCTACGAATAGCTGTTAAAAAGGCAATTGTTCACCAAAGCTTTTGCTGAAAGAACTGGATTGTTTCATCTGAAGTTCAGTTTTAATGAGATGTGGGCAGCTCGTGATCCTTCAGATGCTCCTAAACCAGAGGTCTCAGTGTTCAGTGCTGTATAGCTGCTGAAGGTGCAGTTAACGACATCTGAGGACCATGGATTACATACATGTTTAATGTTTAGAGCCTAAGTGAGCTGACTCACATGGTCTCCTATAGCACTTCAAAAAATCAAAGTGGACAGACTTGATTCAGTTTCAGTCCAGAGGAAATATATCTCCTGGCATGAAAAGAAACTTTTCTTAGCATTCACATCAAAGTGGGATAGATACATTCCTCTCACTTTTATCTCACTTTTATTCATTGTTAGCCACCAAAGTAATGTATTTCAAATGGGTGGCAATACTATTTGGCTGGCAGGTGGGCTGGGTGGCTGGCTGGGGGGTTGGAAGGAAGGAAGGAAATAGGTAAATCAATGTGCCAATGACGATATCAGTTGAACTTTCCATGATATAGCTCTTCAAAATTCTGCTTTGCTGCAATGTTTTGGATGGATGTTTTATCCCCCCCCCCTATTTTTATTGAATGTTGGATAACTTAGTATTGCATTCCTTTCATTACATATAAAAGTATCTAGAATATTTTAAGTAAAAGAAGTACATTTCATAATAAAAAGGGGAACGAAGGGGTCCTTTGTCCTTTCTGAGCTTGGTTATTTTCTTGCAAACATTTCATTACCTTGCGCTGATGATGTTTCCTAGTTTGGGTAATAAAACATCAGCAAGAATACAACCAAGCTCAGAGAGCACCAAGAACGCCTTATTTGAACTCTGATCTAAAATATTCTCCTTTACTAAAAAGGGGAATCTTTGAGAATTGTCTTAAACTTGTAAGCCACTAAACGTATGACTTTGACTCTTTGATTTTTTTTAAACATTGAGGATTTGTTCTTCATTAATACTAAGATGATCTCATATTTTCTGTACATTTTTAACTAAAGTCTTAGTTGAAATGTATTTCTTCTGATTTTATGTTTTTCTGAATTTTTCAATAAAGTTCTTGGGTAAAAAAGTAATTGCTGTGGATAGTGCCAATTCAAAAAGGTATATGGCACTCGTACGCCACATTGTCTGATAGTTCTACCTCCTGCTGATCCAAAATTTGATTTATGGAATAGTCTTTGTTTTAAGGATAGCATCCCTTCCCTTAATCTTTGCCACCACAAACTGATGCCTATTCAGCCAGTAGACCGTCATGGCTGTGGACATGTAAGGGCAAACTGTATTTAAATATGTATTGGAAGGGAAGATCTAAGCAATCATCTTTTCCTCTGACACTGGTCCTTTGCTTTTGGATGCAAGATTTTGTATCTTATCCATGTTTGTTTATCCTTTCTATATCTCTCACATATTTCTACTACCAACTGCTAAAAATATAATTTCCATATAAAATCCTAAAAAGCATTGTTGATAAAAATATCAGAATAATATTTCAGAAATAACTGCAATAGTTTATGAGTGTTGTTATAAACTTTATAAACTAAGTGAGTGTTACCATAGAATTCAATAATTCTGTTCATCTGACATATTGAACGCAAAGTAGCCAACCATATTTTGTCCTAGCATTTTGGTGAACTTAGGAAGTGCATTTAATATATGGTTCATTATGTTACACAAACTGAAAAAATAAGGGGGAAATTGCCAACCATGGTTAGAATAAATGTTATGCAAATGTAGCTACTGATAATACTGTTGTGGTTCAGGTAGAATCCATCACAATAATTATAGAACAGAACTTGGCATTTTGCTCTGGGATTACTCTTCAGTGTGTTGAACAGAAATATCCTTTAGTATTCTCATAACTGAGCAGTCTTTTTTCATTAATTGCTCTTCATAGGAATTAGTTTTCAGTTTGCTGATCTTCCTTGCTTTTGTTTGAGACTGTTTGAAATATGTGGTCACAGAATATGGTTTAATTGTTAAGGTAGGTGTCTAATCAACAAAAAATAAAGAAGAACTGCATTTTTTTTTCTGCTTGGACACTATTCCAAGATTTTTTTTTCTCCCCCAAGACTAATATGCCATTTATCTAAAGATCAATTTGAATTTTATTTTTGCTCTTCAGGAACTAACTTTTCTAGCCAATATTTTGTCACTTGCAAAGTGTGTTATCTGGTACAAATGTGTTAGATTATAAATGCTTTCAGAATCTGTTAGTATAGCTCATTAGGTCAAGATTTCCATATCTTTAAGGGAGATCAACATTTTAACAGAATAACAGAGTTGGAAATGACCTTGGAGGTTTCTCTAATCCAACCCCCTGCTCAACAGGGAATTGGACAAATGGTTGTCCAATTTCTTCTTAAAAACATCAAGTATTGAATCATCCAAAACTTCTGGAGCAGAAGTGGATTCCTACCAGTCCGCACCTATTCGGTAGAACCGGTTCGTCAAATCTACCAAACTGGTTAGAAGAAGTTCCACCAGTGGACCTGGAAAGCAGGCCACACCTACAGAAGAGGTTCCAAATTTTTTTGAAACCCACCACTGTTCTGGAGGTAAGTTGTTCTATTTAATTGTTCATTTTAACTTACCACGACTTAGCAACATTTTAACTTACCACGACTTAGATATTGTTGTGAAGATGACTTGATAAGCTGTATTCTTTTTTAAAAAAAATATAGATTTTGTAAGCATTCTTTGAAATTGACCACTTTTTGAAAAGTATGTAGCTCATCAAGGCAGCTTGTGTGCTGCCATCACTGATGTACAATTTCACCAAGTGCATTTTGGGGTTTTCATGAACGAATCAAACCAATACACATGAAGCTTTGGAAATCATAGCCTGCAAATATGCATGGTTTCCATTGGATACTTAAAAAACAAAACAAACAAAACTTTGAAGCACTCCAGCAAGTCTATTATGTTGCTGTAAAATGGTTAGCTTTTCAGTCTTCCAAATTACTAAATTGCTTCAGGAGTTATTAGCAGGTACAGAGAAAAGGCAGTTTAGCTTTCTGTTTCTTCCTCAGTATGATTGATTGGAAAAGTGAATCCATATACAAAATGCACAATAGGGTGCTAATTACAAGTGATTAGCCACTAGTCCAAAATGCTGGCATTCAATAGCTGCTAGCAACCACAGGATTTTCTCCTGGTGACAAAAAGATGGGCAAATAATGTAAAGGAAAACATATTCAGTATACTCAGCTACATTCTTCATTTGTATTGAATTATTTACCTCCCCAAAAGTATTTTGCATTTATTTATTATTGTGACATATTTATCCCTCAGTAAAGAAGGAAGTGTTCCGAATAATGAGTTTGATCATGTTGAATGCACAAATTCATTGAGAAACCAGAAATTATACAATTCTTTCTTCAGCAAACTGTATACAAACTGGATTTTGTATGGAATTATATATGTATGTGTGTATGTATCTACAATATATATGAATAGATTGCTTATAATGATGTGTAATTACTTGTTAATAGGCTGCATTAAGTCTGCAAATGCCTTATTTTGTCCTGCATTTTTAAAGAAAGAGAAATGGTAATTTACAAAGATTAATGATTACACTTTTGCTACTTTCTATTTTATTATCTAAAAGAAACAATACAGAAGGAAAATGATTAGAAGAGAGGAAGCAAAACAAACAAACACAGGTGCTACTTACCAAGATTGTACAGTGATTATTTTAAGTAGAGATAGAAAAAACTTAACCTCTTGCAATTACTCCTGTTCTGGTTGAAACCCAAGCAAGACGAGGAGGAAATAAAGTTGCATGGAGAAAAAACTGTCACACCTCAAAGGGGCATGATTTGTCTCACCTTTAATAATAATAGCAATAGCAATAGCACTTATAACCACTTCCCAGTGATTTTACAGCCCTCTCTAAGCAATTTACAGAGTCAGCCTATTGTCCCCAACAATTTGGGTCTTCATTTTACCCACCTCGGAAGGATAGAAGGCTGAGTCAACCTTGAGCCTGGTGAGATTTGATCTGCCAAATTACAGGTAGCTGGCAGCCAGCAGAAATACCCTGCAGTACTGCATTGTAAGCACTATGCCACCGCAGCTCTTAATGCCAGTATAGATAATGAAAATAATAATTCATTGTAATAGCACAGAGGCAGTTCAATAATCAACAATTATTTAAATTGATTATCAACATATAATCAATTTAAATAAGCATAAAGCAGTTAGATAAATAAAAAAACTAGCTATTGACAGTAACATTCTCATTAAGTGACTTTGGGGTACTGATAATACTGCATCTAAATCACAGGTAAAGCCAGTGACCTCATAAAGATATTAAATTGTAGAATAGAGACAAATGTTATAGACCCCAACAATTGCTTGACATCTCTTCCCACTAGGGCCAGTATTGCTTGACAATACCAGCTTAGAAAGGAGCAGAGCTGCTAACACTATAGCTGTCAATTCTCAACCTACGCAAGATCTGTGGTTAGCAATCTGTATTGAAAGCCATTGGGAAAAAAAATAACTAAGGCTTATGCAGGCCCTTCACCAATGAGGATAACTAATACAGTTAATACACAGATCTGACATGAAACTTCTGTATATTCTAGAATAGTTTGTAAACAGAACCCTTCCCATTTCTCCATAATCTTTTCTAGAAGAAGAATGATGGATACTGAGTGATGGTTGTCAAGATGGGCTATTTCTAAAGCAGGTTTCATCACAATGGGACCCATATTCATTTCCTTCAAGGAAGAGGACATCAATCCCGCCTTAAGCAACTTTCTTATTCAATCTGCTTTGGATTATGGATTTCATGTCTGGCCGTTCTCAGAGGGTCAGATTAGATAATCATATCTCTTCAGCCATTATTCTTAACACTAATACACCATAGGGTTATGTGTTGAGCCCCTTATTCTATACTCTTTATGTGCATGACTAAATTCCCACTCACACTAGTAATACTATTACTAAATTTGCAGATGATACAACAGTGGTGGGACTCATCTCCAGGGAGGATGAGTCTACCTATCAAGGTGAGGTGGACTGGTTGCTTTCATGCTGTGGAGACAATAACTTGGTCCTTAACACTAATAAGACCAATGAGCTTATATGGACTATAGAAGAAATAGATCAGACATCCAGCTCTTTCTTATCAATGGAGACCGAGTGGAGTAAATCACCAGTTTTAAGTTTTTGGTGTTATTATAAAAGAGGACCTGACCTGGGCACTTACATTGCCACACTGGTCAAAAGGGCCCAGTAGAGATTATGCTACCTGAGACTTATCAGGAAACAACTGAATGAAAAACTGCTGGTGACCTTCTACCCTGCACCATAGAGAGTATTTTAACTTATTGCACCTATGTATAGTTTGCCAATTACAGAGTGACAGATAGGACAGCATTCCAGAGGGTTAATGTCATTTCCTAGAGGATCATTGGTTGCCTTCTCCCCTCTTTGGAAGAGCTTTATAGCTCCCGCTGCCTTAAGAAAGTTCAAAACCTTCTTAAAAATCCATCTCATCCTGGCCACCCTTTTTTTGAACTATTACCATCTGGCAGACAATACAAGATAATAAAAACAAGGACAAATAGGCTGAAAACAGCTTCTATCCCAGGGCAGTAACTATATTGAATTCTACTGTATAGTTCAATATTAATGCAATATTGGGTTTTCAATTCAATTGTATAGAATGTGAAGGATGTGTGTTTGTGAAGATAGCATTAAATTTCATTGTATGAAGTGCAATGACAATAAATTAAGCTAAACTAAGCTAAGCTAAACTAAGCTAAGCTAAGCTAAGCTAAGCTAAACTAAACTAAACTAAACTAAACTAAACTAAACTAAACTAAACTAAACTAAACTAAACTAAACTAAACTAAACTAAACTAAACTAAACTAAACTAAACATTATGGATTATTACCTGGCTGCAGTTCTTTATATCTTCCTAAGCAGAAAAGGGGTCTAATTGGGTCTTGTTTACAAGTAGGAGAACCCTATCTACTTCCTCAAAATTAACAAACCAAAATGAAGCCCAGGAAAACATCACAAGGTGCTGCTGGTATTTCCTTCAACCCTGCTCATGTGTAGCCTATACCAAATTTGAATGATTTTATTTGCAAAATGTAGCACCAAAACCTGCAGCCCCTCGGGAAGATTTGCCTGCTTCCTAAAAACGACTGACTCACCTGAAACAGGACATCAGGGCACAGTGTGTGGATAATAAGGACATTGTGTTCCAACTAATGTTTGGTCCAATTCAACTTTAGTGTTCTTCAACTGGCAATCTAGTTATCTTTTCAGCTGCTCTATTTCCTAAAGTACTTCAGTGAACCAAGTGCTGCATAGATCTATATTTGGAGAGCTCTTTGAATATTCTAGTATCCCCATCTGCAGAAATCAACCAGACATAGAATTGCACAACAGATTACTGAGAATATCCACAGATACCCCAGCATCAGATCATTTAATTGGTCCTCTACTTGCAGAGGTTCTCAGTTGTAACCAGGACACGATCCAACTGCAATAAATAACTCATACCTCCCTAATTCATATCAGGATAGTCACTGCTCAAAAGTGAATATCCAGTCTAACATGTGACTACCTATGTGCGTTACATCTGAGATTATTTATAAGAAGCCCATGATTGTCATGAATCCCTGAATTATTCTGAAAATTTCCACTGGACATAAAAGCTGAAGTCCCCCCAGAACCAAAAGCTAAAAGTATTTCACTGCTATTTGACACCAGCTCCAGGAAGTCAAGTAAGGAACCTGTCATGTAACAAAGTAGATGAAATGCATCTAGAATCTCCAGTCTATTCATAAATCCCAGTGTCATAAATGAGCATTCCCAGTTTGTAGAGCAGGTAACTTATTTTACCAGATTTTAATACAATTGGAATCTGCGGGCAAAGGATAGATTTCATTGTATATTTCTTATTTTCTTATGGTTCATCTAACATGTTTGCCTTAGATGACTGGGTTACATGCTGTACAGATTACATGCTGTAATATTCCGACAAAGATAAAACAAATCTCTGGAAGACACAAAACTCATGCGGAGCATCGTTTTTTCTTTGATTATTAACTTCTTCAATTCACTTCCCTCCAGGCTTATATTACCATTCGCTTTTCAGAAATTAATGTCCGTGAGGAGAATTAAACGGAACTTGACATGAGGGTAAAAGAAGGTAGTAATTTTCTCTCTGTAATATAAAATTGTCACAGCCAAACTTTTTAGAACTTTGATCAGTACATGCACATCTTGTGATTATCATATTAAAAGTGCATTTGGATGATCCTTTTGAGTTTACACTCACCACAATGTATTCTTTTAAGAGCCTATCTTGACTTTCACCAATGTTTCACACAGACTGAACCCATCAGAATATCAGTCAACAGCCTGTACTGGAATTAGAAACAAGCAACTTTTTCCATACCGGTTGTTGGGTTTTCGGGTATTAGAGCAGAGCCAATATATCAAGACCATTTTGGCATGGGCTTACTTATTTTTTTTAAAAAATAAATGCATACATACATAAATTCTTATTCCGCTATATATTTTTACCCCTTTTACTTCGTTTTCAAATGTTATCATTTTATATATATTCTTGCCAGCAGCCACAAAGTCAGAACTAAGTATCTCTATGAGATTTGTTTGTCAGACTGATTATCAGCATTGGTCCCAACTCTTTGAGAGCAAGGGGAACATTTGAAACCTGAAATTTAAGAACAATCTCACAAACTGGCGATAGGTACTTACAAAACACCTATTTATCAAGAGAAATAACTGATAAATTATTCCTTGCCAAACCTATTAATTTATCTCAGCTGTTCTTCAGTTTACTTATTTTTTTCTGAATCTGTGCATTTTTATTTTGTAGGATTGTCTTTGGGTATCTATGAGTAATATTTATGCTCTAGGTCAGTGTTTCTCAACCTTGGCAACTTGAAGATGTCCAGACTTCAACTCCCAGAATTCCCCATTCGCTGGCGGGGAATTCTGAGAGTTGAAGTCCGGATATCTTCAAGTTGCCAAGGTTGAGAAACACTGCTCTAGGTAGCACTTCGCAGGCAGAATGCCACCATTACATTAGATATTGTTTTACTTAAAAGAATTTCAAATGCATAAAACCATATCGTTTGTGAAACCTGGCAGGTGACAAGGGAAGGGTTGCTGGATGCCAATGGAGATGTCCCATTGAGATCCAGAATCTAAATCAGTGTTTTCAAACAAGGCAACTTGAAGATGTGTGAACAATGTTTCTCAACCTTAGTAACTTTAAGATTTGTGGACTTCACTTACCAGGATTCCACACATCTTAAAATTGCCAAAGTTGAGAAACACTGTGTTTGCTTTTCAACTCCCAGAAATTGCCAAGTTTGAAAAACTCTGATATAAAGCAATGTTATTCTGTTGGTTGTATCTTTTCTATTTCCTCCTCTCCTGTTTCTGCTTCCTCTTCTTATATGATTGCTTCCTAGGTATCTAATTCTCCATTGAGTCAGGATCTTGGGAAGCTTCCCCATGTGGATATACCCTAATTAAGCACATCTTTGTGTGGCTGAATTATGAGTGCTCTCATTTGTTAATGACATCAGTCTCATAGGGGGAGAGTTGATAAAATAATGAGGCAAGCTGCTGCTGATCTTTCATAAAGTGTGTAAATGCTCCTATTGTTTGCTGTCCAAAATAATTCCAGCCCAGTAATTGTTTCATGACACAAGAGGCAATAGAAATCCATTTAGTTAACGGAGAGCCTTGAGTTTTGATTAAATTTGACTATGACTCATCAGTGAACTTCGTGACTAGAAATGAAATTGTCCTTCATCTTTCATTCTTTTAAGCTCTTATTTCAACAACTTCCAGAGAAGGAATCCCTTCAGATATTACTAAATGGAATATTTAGGAAAGAAGGAAATGGCATTCACCATTGAAAGAGTTTGGTCTTGCATTCTGAATGCTATCAGCATATCTGATTAATGAGTATTAAAGAGAAGGCAGAAAAGTGGCCCTGATACAAATATCAATAGCGCTTAGACTTATATACTGCTTCACAGTGCTTTATAGCCAGGGGTGGGTTCCAGCTTCTGTTACTGCCTGGCACTTATGGCAGAGCCAATTGAACCTGTTTGGGGGCATGGCTGGACGAGTTATTACCTACTTGGCCTAACCGATCCAAACCATTAGGAACCCACCTCTGTTTACAGCCCTCTCTAAGTGGTTTACAGAGTCAGCATATTGCCCCAAACAATCTGAGTCCTCATTTTACTCACCTTGAAAGGATAGAAGAGTAGAAAGGATTGAGCCTGGTGAGATTCATTTTGCTAAATTGCAGGCAGCTGGCAGTCAGCAGAAGTAGCCTGCAGTACTGCATTCTAATCACTGTGTCACTGCTGTAAATGGCTATTACATGTTCTAGTATTCAGGAATACATATATCAATCAATAAAATAGAAGCAAATTGAAATTTAATCCTTGGATGTTTGCTAAAAAATCTTTCCTCATTCTCTTTTAAATGGCCCATATTCCTCCCAACATCATGCTGGTATTAAGGGGTAGTGGTGGAAGAATAGCAATAGGATGGGGAAATCTCAGCTCTTAGTCATGGAAGCCCATAGGGTGGCTTTAAGTCAGCTCTTGTGTCTCAGCCCAATCCAACCCACAGTAGGATAAAAAGTTATGTGTAAGGGTTTATGTTCAGGCAATCAAATGGAATCTAAATCTAGCAAACAAATGTATATTATAGTAGATGGTTTTGTGAAGCATTTGAGAAATTTGAGTCTGGACATCTGAAATTCTTTAAACTAAACTAAGTGTCACTAATAGGATGAACACCACTGCTTAGATAGATTCCACACCCAACTGAAGTGCCATTGGCCCTGAAAGCTTCACTGAAAGAGTTGTCCAGCAAAGATCTTGCAACTGCGTAAGTGGTAGAAAGAGGAGAATGAGTCCCGCCTTAACATTCTCCTTTCTTGTAAACTTTTCTAAGACATTTCTGAAACTATATGCAATAAATAAATAAATAAATAAGATTTTTAAGAAATATGTTTTTTTTAAAACAATAAAGAAATAAATATTTTCATAATTACACAGTTTTACCGGCTACCTTCAAAGCAGACTACAATGCAGCTTTTCAATGGTTTTTAAACGAAGCAGCATGTTTCCATTGCATTTGATATGAACTGTCAGGAAACAAAATTGCATTTGCAGTAGATAAGGGGAATAGTTTTCATACCCCTTTAAGCCATATATGTTTCATTTAATTCTAAATATTCTTGTTTAATAAGGAAGTTTCTGGCATATCATTCCAGACAATTGAGGCCATGGGTCAATGGGATTTCTTTTTCATTTATCTGGTGCATATGACTCATAGACTGGGTGGAAATGTCATTATTCTTTCTGTCATCAGTTTACAGTTTACAGTAACCAACTTGTAAATGAGCTTCAGCTGAACCTAATAGTAAGAATTTGAAAACCACATAAAGAATGTTAAAATTCTGGCCTTGTAGGAATCTATCATCTGCCACCCAGAAAACTACAAACAGTTGCAAAATAGTCCTACAGATAGTAGAAATGGAAGTTAGGTTTATGCAACAAACCTCAATCAGGTTTTAAGCCTACTATTAATTCATACTGTTTTGTATTGTGTTAGATTTAGTTAGCCATATATTAATTTTTGTTTTAAATGTTTTTTTTCTATTTGTCCATAATTGTTTAATTTTTTTATATAAAAAAACAAAAAAGTACATTCTCAGCTTTTTAAAGTGTTTTTTAACTTTAAATATTTTATATTTTTTAGTTTTTAAAATTATTAATTATTTGCATTCCATATTCCTTATGCTGGTGTCCATAATAAAGATTTGATAACCCACTTTCTTTTTAAAAAAATTATAAGCCTGCAATATAGCAATATAGCCTGCATGATTAGTTTTTTGATCAAAGTATTTTCCTGCTGTGTGATGCTTGCTCCTACTATTACTTTTATTCACTTTTTCTAAAAAGTTGTCTATTCTACTTTTACTGTAAACTTTTTGATTATTTTAATAGAAAAGGTTAAAATGTGCTAATCTTGGATCAAAGGACATAAGAATTCAATAAATATGAAAATCTAAGTATTTACTAAAATATATTTGGTTTTATTTTAATAACTAAAAACAGTCTGTATCTTTCATGAGACAAGTGATTCTAAAAGCTGAAGATGCTGAATCATGAAAATGATGCTAAAAGGAATTAATACGTTCTAACTCTTCTAAAGTCCTGTATAACTACTAGTTCAATTATTAGCAGTTATCACTCGCTATAGTCACTAAGCCCAACCATTTCCTATGCCTCTTACAGATTTTTACAGAAATAGCATAGATTTATTGTTATGAAGTATCCTATAAGAATCTTTAAGCTTTTTCACAGCATAACCCTTTCACAAAACTTCTATAACCACCTTTGGGCTACAATATAATCCACTGATATAAAATTTGCCCAGTGCACTTTAGATGAACATGCTGGTAAGTACAAAAATATGTTTTGCAACACTTGGTGAAATCTAATAATAAAAATGATGAGATTCCTGCAGAAACACGCTTTGAATGACTAAGCACAGTGTAGAAACTGGAGATTCTTTTTCTTAAAAAAAAATCCTTTGTATTTAAGAGATCAGAACGAACACAAACATTGTGAAAGATTTCCTCCCCATTTTGTTTCTTAAGTTCATAGCAAAGCAAGAGTGCCATCTATTAAATGTTTAAGATATTTTAATACAGTTTCTAAAGTTTTGATCATACAATGTATTACTTTATTTGCTACTTCTAACTCTATGTTGTGGTTGATACTTCAAATGTGCATATATATTTTTTTGCTGTTAGAAAGAATGGGATAGCAGTCATCTTATAATTCATTTCTTTTAAAAGAAAGCATTTAATTCTTCTATTGTTTAAAAACTGTTTTTCAGGAAGTGAAAAAATAGAGTGTTTCCTCATAATGCTAAAGATGAGCAAACTGAGAAGAAGACAAAAGAGACAAAGGAAATTCATACTTGAGCATGCATATACAGTATTTTGAGATTCCAAGAGTTAGAGAATAAAGTTCAAGTGCAACATTGATAAAAAGCTCACTGTGGATTTGTTCTTTCCTATGGTTTCATTAATATTAGATGATAAGAAGGAACAGAACTGAAAATAAGATAGAACGCTGTAGGGCTTCAGATTTTGATAGCAGAGGTGATAATAACATTCTCTAACAACAGCACTTGGATTCATCATGATATAAAGGAACTAAATTATAGTGTAAGCCACAACTTCCTCAATAATTGTATCCAAACATGTTAGCTTGAGACTGTCCTATACGGTAATTACAAAGAATTTGCAGGTCAAGGAATGCTTTTTAAACTGTGTTTACTGACTCCTTTAACTAAGTTTTACAAGTAATTATTTTGGGTCTTTTGGGCTTTCAAATCTTTGGTCTTGCATGAAGTTAGTATTCAAGACTGGGATCATCCTGAAGAATCTTCCTGGACTTATAGTTCTTGACCAAGAAGCAGGTAGCAGCAGTGGCCAGGATGGCCTTTGAAGAGGTTTACCAGGTGTACTAGTTGTGTCCTTTCCTATATCAGGGGTTACTTCAATCAGTCATTCATGCCATCTTTATCTCTTGATTATCAATTTCATTGTATTTAAGTACAATGACAATATTTGTATTTGGTTTATTTGTATGCCGCCCTTCTCCAGGAGGGACTCAGATTATACTTAATTGATTACTACAATAAAGATTATACTTAATTGATTACTACAATACATTCAATATGGAGCTCTTCTTGAAGGCCATTTGGAAGCTATAGTTATACAGAATGCCATAGTAAGCACAACATATTATGCTGGTATGTTATCCCCAGTTCATAATCTGCATTAGTTGTCATTTAATTTCTGGATCCAGTTTATTATAACCTATAAACCCATTCATGGCATAAGAACTCTCTCCTCCTCCTCGTCTGTCTATCTATCTATCTATCTATCTATCTATCTATCTATCTATCTATCTATCTATCTATCTATCTATTTATCTATCTATCTATCTATCTATCTATCTTATCTATCTTATCTAGCTATCTAGCTATCTAGCTATCTAGCTATCTAGCTATCTAGCTA